>NC_141164.1:93247771-93401842 GCF_053477565.2 Lygodium microphyllum
AGCAAACACCATGGCCAAGCCTTCTCTCTCTGTTGTCCAGTAATTCATTTTAGCCTTAGTGAGTTGTCTGTTAGCCAATCTCACTGGATAATCGAGGTTGTGCTCACCAGGTTGGCACAATACGGCTCCTATAGTGAATTTCGAAGCATCGATGTGCACGTGGAACATGAGTGTCCAATCTGGGGCTTGTAGTATCAGAGTGATGGTCATAGCCTTTTTTAGTTTCTCATATGCATGTTGGCACTCCGCAGTCCACTTGAATACAATCAACAACTTGTATAGAGGCCTAGCAATCAATGCGTGGTTTAACACAAAGCGTTGATAGCCTCCAATCTAGGGCTTGTAGTATCAGAGCGATGGTCATAGCCTTTTTTAGTTTCTCATATGCATGTTGGCACTCCGCAGTCCACTTGAATACAATCAACAACTTGTATAGAGGCCTAGCAATTAATGTGTAGTTTAACACAAAGTGTCGATAGTCTTGGTGTGTCCTAAGAAGCACTAAACACCTTGTAATCAGCTGGGGATGGAAGGTCGACAATGACCTTGATCTTTGAGAAATCTGTGGCAATGCCATTCTTTGACACCACGTGTCCTAGGATACATCCATGCTTCATCTAGAACTGTCATTTCAATGGGTTCAATGAGAGATGGTATAGCTGACATCGTTCAAAGACCGCTTGAAGCCTATTTAAGTATTCATGCCAAGCAGAGTGAATGCACAAGTCATCCACAAAGACTTCTAACTCCTTCCTCAACATGTCTTTGAATATTGTACACATCAATTGTGTTGGAAAGTGGCTGGTGCATTAGTCAATCCAAAAGGCATGACGATGTAGGCAAAGACTCCCCATTTAGTGGTAAATGCCATCTTATGCCTATCATTTGGGTGCACTTGCACTTGATTGTACCCAGAGAACCCGTCCAGAAAATTGTAGGCCTCCTTGCTAGCTACTCTCTCAAGCATGTGCTCTATGTATGGCGCTAGGTAATTATTTCTCTTCGTAGCTACATTTACCTTCTTGTAATTGACACACACTCTAATCTTTCCATTCTTCTTTAATATGATGACTATGGGGGAAACCCAATCCATGTGTTCAATTTTGTAGATGAATTTTGCTCTCATTAGCTTGTCGATTTCTTCCTTGACAGCATGAGCATGCTTTAGATTCATGGGATATGGTCACTGTTTGACAGGTGTTACGTCAAGTGTCATGGGTATGTTGTGGGTCACTACGCTAGGGTCCATCCCTTTAAGTTCTTCTAGGGACCAAGCAAACACGTCTATATACTCTCGCAAGAGACTAATGAGACTTGCCTCATCCTACTCAGCCAAATCATCAGCTATAAAGACAGGTCATGGGATTTTCCCCTCCCTTGCTAAGTTGACCTTCTTGACCTTGGCGGGTCCCTTGATTGGTTGACTTGCTTGCCCCTGCCGTTTGGCTCCCAACAAGATCACCACCCTATCTCACATCCTAAACTTTGTGAAAATTTTTGGTAGGTCTTACAATTTTCATTGTTCGTGAATTGTTTTGGTAGGTCTTACAGTTTTCTGCATTTCTTTTCTTAGTGTATGTCGTTCCTCCTTTAATGATTGGCACTGTAGGTGGATGGGTAGGTCCCCCTTAGTGCGTATGGTCTTGGAAGGCCAAGGTATTTTTGGGTCACCATCTGAGTTAAATTCTAATTCAAAATCAAATTCTCCATTTTCACTAGAAGAAGGGCTCTCCCCTGGCGATCGTAGCTCAGAAGGTGAGTTTGTTTGCAGTAGTGGTGCATCATGTGGCGGGGCTAGGCTTTCCTACTCGTAGTCAATTGCACCCATATGCTCCAACCAAGTTCAATTGCAACCCCTGTGCCTGACTCCTTTCCCGTCTCTAAATGCACTATGCTTGCATGGTCTGGGGTCTACTTATATTTGTTCAATGATATGCCCCCTAGTGTCATACTCTAGCTTATCGACTTCCTTTTCACTCTCGTCAATTGAAGGAACAACAGTTCTCATATTCGTCATCTAAGTTGTCTCTGTATGGTCGCTCGTCATTTTCTCGGTCCTGAGAATTCCCTTCTTGTTGGTGGAGAAGTAAGACCCAACAAGTTCAAATCGTGCACCTCCGACCATTTCCATTCAGGCTCATCCAATAGATCTTGGAGTGGATTAAGGTTCATTGCTGGATTGCCAATAAACTTATTGGTTAAGTATCCTAGGATCTCTTGGAGCTCTCATCTATTACTCGGGACTGGGAATGCATCCTAAGTGGGTCTTCCACATAGACTCTTGGTCATCATGTAGACTGGCACTGAAGGTGTGTCCTTAACCTATCAACTGCCCTCATGGTTTGTTCATACTCCCCAGTATCTGAGAACGGTAGGTCGATGGTAGCAAGAATGTGCATCCAATCTTGCTTGTCCTTAGGGCATGGGATATACTTGGTAAGAGCCCCATAGGATCCCTTAATCTGTTGTCCATCACCCTTCAGCATGGTGGAGATGGCATCTAGGTCGACTATGTAGTCTTCCAAGTATCCATCTCTACTCTTACAGCGTTTGTTCAATTTCCTAAGAAGATAAGACCGTTGCCCCAGTCTTCTATGGCTCTCTCATTGCACATCCAAGGTCAGCCTAGCAGGATGTCGTAGTCCACTCCCTTCATGACTATAAAGTCAACTGAGAATTGGATTCTTGCAATCTTCACTGGCCAAATTTTTTAACACTTTGAACGGCTTCACCTTCATTCCATTTGCCAATGTCATGTTAAATCTAGTAGCCTCGACCGATGGGTTGCCCCAAGTTTGGAGTACCGCATGGCTTAGCACACTCACTCCTATCCCTATGTCTACAATTCCCTTTCTTGTGAGATCCCCCAGAGATAGGACTGGGAGGACTACGTGCATTTCCATGCCTTCCCAAAAAGCATTGACATGCAAGGATTTAGGCATGGAGTGCAGTGTCAGTCTCTCAGTATTTGAGTTTTTGCATCGAGTTTGTGATAATTGGCTCATTTGATTCTTCAACACAACATTTTAGCTCTAGCCATATTGTAGGATGTTGTGGCACTTTTTGTTTTGAGGGTGACCTTAGCGTCTATTCTCTTCCTCCATCTCCGACTCGTCTTTCCAACTGAGGTTGCATCAAGGTTGTTGGGCCCTAGCAATGATATGCCATCCTGCTTCGTTTGTGCACGGGTCATGACATGCAATGGGATAGGTGTGGCCCCTCCATTGAGCGTCTCGACACCAAACAACTCCAATGGAATCGATGACTTGTTGATGGAACTAAAGGATGGTCTCCACCTAAGGCAGTCGACAAAGAGATGAGTGATTCCACACTCGACGCATCTCAAGTCGGCCTTATCTCTGTTTGCTTGCTCCCTCTTGGGGAAGTCGACAAAGACATGAGTGATTCCACACTCGGTGCATCTCAGGTCAGCCTTATCTCTGTTTGCTTGCTCCCTCTCCCGGCAGTGCAAATAAATATGTCCGGGGTGACCGCATGATTGGCTCTTGGGCTTGCCCTCCTAGGCCCCTACCTCTCCCTCTTCCCAATGACATCACTAGTACTAGTTAAAGGCATCTCGATTATTTAAGGGGGGGACATCTTACATGCCTTGTAATCCAATGCTACCCTAGCATTGGGGGGGTGTTAGAAGATAGGCATAGAAACCCACTGTAAGCAAGGGTGCATGAGGGATGATGGGTGTGAATAGCCTTAGGGGCAGGGGAAACCCTAACCCTAGCTTGGCAAAGGCTATATAAACAGCCTCTGGGTCACTATCAAGTGTGGGAGAGTGTACCCAAGTTGTACTTGTAAGCAAATTAGTAAGCAAGATGTTGTTCTTGTACTTTGAGCTCTCTCCTTCCTCTTGTGCACACATTCTAATGCTGCAACTCTGCTTTCTAGTCAAGGGTCTTGTGCACTTAGTGGAGCTGAGATTTGAGGAAGCTGAGGGGATCAGAGGAGGCTTTGATACCATGTTAGAAAGAAGAGCTGCAGCATTGGAATGTGTGCATAAGAGGAAGGAGAGAGCTCAAAGTACAATAACAACATCTTGCTTACTAAGTTGCTTACAAGTACAACTTGGGTACACTCTCTCACACTTGATAGTGACCCATAGGCTATTTATATAGCCTTTGCCAAGCTAGGGTTAGGGTTTTCCCTGCCCCTAAGGATATTCACACCCATCTGCCTCATGCACCCTTGCTTACAGTGGGTTCTTATGCCTATCTTCTAATACCCCCCCTCAATGCCAGGGTAGCATTGGATTACAAGACATGTAAGATGTCCCCCCCTTAGATAATCGGGATGCCTTTATAAATTAGGCTACAAGAGTGTTTGTAAGTAGATGGTTTAAAGACTCAAAAAGTCGATCTTCAAATGAATTGGAGGCATAATTGGCCACCAATTCTTTGGGTACATCAAGAGTGTTGGGGCACTTACTAGTGATATGCCCTATCTTCTTGCATTTGTTACATTTCATTTTCTTGGGATACTTCTTCCAACAGTTGTTTACAAGATGCCATTTTTTCTTATAGAAAGAACTTCTAGTGAGAACTGTATGTACCAATACTCAATCATGGGAAGTTGAAGATGCCTGATTGTTGTTGCCTTCTTTGTGGTTCCTCTTTTCTTCATCCAAACAGGATTGGATGGTACTTGCCAATGTAGGATCTGGAATGTTGGTAAGAGTGGTTACAAGAGTAGGAAACACCTATTTTACAACTTTGAGGAGAATAGCGATAGCATCTTCTTCATGTATTGGAGCTTGTACTGAAGCAAGCTATGCCATGTCACTTCATGTTTTTCCCAAGTTTTCTCCTGATCGATATTCCAAGCTAAAGAATTCAATTTTTAGGAAGATTTTAGTATTTTTACCAGTGGCTCCATAGAGCTTTTCAAGGTCATCCCATTTTTCTTTAGCAATATTTAGTTGATCAACATGATGAATCAATGACTCATCTAAGTGTAACATAATGATTGCCTGGGCACATTGGTCATCCTCTATATCAACTATATTTGTAGAGTTAACAGCTCTAGTGTCTTGAATGAGAGGCCAATACCCTCTCTCCATCATTTTATACTTGATAAGGACCAGCCATGGATGGAAAACTTTGCTATCAAATTTTCAAATTTGAGGATGGACATCGGCAAATGTTTAGGCCATTGGGAAGGTCTTACCACTTGTTAGAAACAAGGGCAGTGTCTGGTCCCTTCCAAGTTTGTTACTAAATGTGGAAGCAATTCAAAGTTGTAATGAGGAGAAGGGCCAAAGTTTGTGCATATGTAATATTTCAAAATATGACTTTGGCGGTCCTTTCTTAGGAGTAATATTCTTTCAAGGTTTAATGGTTTTTTTAGGCTTCAATGACTTGACTGGACTTTGGGCTCCTCCTTGTGGTATGGCTCAGTGGATAAACCTTTTGTTGGACAAGGATGGTCTATGATTTCAATGCTTGTTGCTGATGATTTTGAGGAGAGTACAATGACACATCCCTCTAATTTCATTGACTAATACACTTAAGAAGAAATCACTCAAGATATGCAATACACTTCTATTGTATAATGGTCTATGTGTTTATAGTTATTAACATAGCCTTACAGCTTAAAGCAAGGTATTTCTTGATGAAAAATATTTAGATTATGTAAGTATTAGTAGCAATGATGATTAAGCAATGTGCCTTAGTACTTACAAGCACTCATCTGTAGCCCATGGGGCTAGAGATGATTAAATGTCGGTCTCAATGAGTTGAATGATAACCCTTTGAGTATAGGAACCTCTGAAATGAGATTACTAGATAAATAACTCACTCTGGAATAGTTGATTCAGTGATTAAAATCATTGTTGATGACCAAACATTGAAAATAGTTAAAGATGGAGGAAGCTTGAAGATCCTGGCTATGGCTGCCAATGATTGACAGTTAGGGTTTGGCTTGTATCAGCCAGCAGAGGTGGAATTTCCTAGAGCCCTCTTAGGAGTAGATGGCCCACTAGGGGGTTACAAAAGCCCTATGGTGGCCGCCTTCAATGCACCCTCATCAACATGCTCAGCAGCACGCAATGACTTGCCTACAAATCTGTGCCTCTTTTTGGAATTTTGCAATGTCATCCACCACGTCGTCTAATCCCAGTGTCTGAGGTGCCAGGCTAAGACGCCTTGAACTATGGAGAAGATCTTCAGAAGAAACAAGAGGCTGAAACCCCTTCTATTGTCCACACTAGCTCCTCCAAGGTCAAGGGGTCTGGCTAGCTATGGAGTTTGAAGGTTTAAAATGAGTGAGATGGAAATTGTTTTGTGCAGTTAGTGGAGTTGAGATTTGATGACAAAGATGAGGGGATTAGAGGAGGCTCTAATACTATGTTAGAAAGCAGAGTTGTAACATTGGAATGTGTGCACAAGAGGAAGGAGAGAACTCAAAGTACAAGAACAACATCTTGCTTACTAAGTTGCTTACAAGTACAACTTGGGTGCACTCTCCCACACTTGATAGTGACCCATAGACTATTTATATGGCCTCTGCCAAGCTAGGGTTAGGGTTTCCCCTGCCCCTAAAGCTATTCACACACATCTTCCCTCATGCACCCTTGCTTACAGTGGGTTCTTATGCCTATCTTCTAACAATCTTAGCTTCTAATCTCTTCCTCCATCTCCGACTCTTCTTTCCAACTGAGGTTGCATCAAGGTTGTTGGGTCCTGGCAATGATATGCCAACTTGCTTCATTTGCACACGGGTCATGACATGCAACAGGATAGGTGTGGCCTCTCCGTCAATCATCTCAACACCAAACAAATCCAATGGAATTGATGGCTTGTTTGTGGAACTAAAGGATAGTCTCCACCTAGGGAAAGAGATGAGTGATTCCACACTCGGTGCATCTCAGGTCAGCCTTATCTGTGTTTTCTTGCTCCCTCTCGAGGCAGTGCGAAGAAATATGTCTGGGGTGACCACATGATTGGCTCTTGGGATTGCCCTCCTAGGCCCTTGCCTCTCCCTCTTCCCAATGCCATCACCTGTCAAGAATCGCATGGTGGGGGGACTTGCTTGAGCTGATGCGTCAAACACACACTGTATACACAAGAGGAAGCTCACTCAAGAACACAAGAAGAGAGATGGAGGCCAAAACGTTTTCTTGTTGGTTTCTCCTTCTTCTTCAGCACACTACAATGTACACAAAGTACAGATAAGATACAACATAAAAGAAAGTGGCCTTCTAAGTCAAACAGTGCATAAGGGACTACACTAATCGACTGGCGTTATATCTTTGCCAGTTGTAGGTAGGTGTAACAAACTAAATATAATAAGTGATAAGTCAGTGGCCATGTGAGTATCATAATGACCACCAACGTGCTAAGTGTAGATGTGCAGACTCATCTAGCCAGGCGATCCATCATCAATGTCCGCACGTGTTGAGCTTGTCATCTCAACACTCCCCCTCAAGCTCAATTCTATCTTTGCAACTCCAAGTAAGCTTCGAAACTTTCGAAGCTTCTCTACACCCAATGCCTTTGTGAAAATGTCAGCTATTTGATCATGTGTGCGGACATATACCAAGTCAATCTCTCCTGAAAGTACCTTCTCTCTCACAAAGTGGTAGTGTACCTCAATGCATTTTGTCCTAGCATGGAACATTGGATTCCTAGCTAGTTGTATGCTACTCATGCTATCACAATGAATGACAACTAGACCATCTCCCTACATGTCCAAATCACCTGATAACTTTTGCAACCATACCACCTCACATGCTGCCATAGCAGCACCTCTATACTCAACCTCTATACTCGATAAAAACTGTAGGTTGCTTTTTGCTGCTCCATGTAACTGTTGCACTACTAAGGGAAAACATGAATCCACTTGTAGATCTTGTGTCTGACATGCTACCAACCCAATCTACATTTGTGTATCTAAAGACCTGTATGTCCTTACCTGCCTCATAAAAAAGTCCATAATGTAAAGTGGACTTCACATACCTTAATATACGTCTAACTGCATCCAAATGAGGCTTTCTAGGCATTTGCATAAACTAACTGACAAGGCCAAAAGTATAGCTCAAGTCTAGCCTTGTGATAGTCATGTACATCAAACTCCCTACTATCCTCCTAAACATAGTAGGGTCTTCTATCTCATCCCCAACGTCAACATTCAACTTCACATTTTGCTCCAATGGTACTAAAAGAGGCTTGCATGCTGTCATACCATACTTGGATAACATATCCAAGCCATACTACCTTTGGGATAGCCATATACCATCATCACATCTGATCACCTCAATACAAAGAAAGTATCTCAACTTACCCAAATCTTTCATCTCAAACTTCGTCTTCAAGAAGTCCTTAACTTTAGCAATCCCATTGTCACTGTCACCTGTAATAATCAAGTCATCCACATAGATGACTATGATGACCAAACCTGCATCTCCATTTCTCACATAAAGTGAGTGGTCAGCATCAGGAATACAAAATCCAATATTGACAAGATACTCTCCAATCTTGTCAGACCATGCTCTAGGTGCTTGCTTCAGCCCATAGAGTGCCTTCTTTAACATGCACACACATGTGGGATGCTCTAAATCCTCATAACCTGCTGGCTGCTCCATATACACTTCTTCTTGCAATTCACCATGCAAGAAGGCATCCATAACATCCATTTACTATAAACTCCAACCTTTGGCTACTACTAAGGCAATCACACACCTAACAGTTGCCATCCTAGCAACTAGATTGAATGTCCCTTCATAATCTATGCCATATGTTTAAGCATAGCCTTTTGCAACCAGCCTAACCTTATACGTGCTAATTGAACCATATGCATTATGCTTAAATTTTTAAACCCACTTACAGCCAATAGCTTTCTTACCTTTAGGTAAGGGTACCAAATCCCAAGTCTTATGGGCTTCTAATGCAGCCATCTCCTCATCCATTGCTGCATCCCAATGAGCATGACCAACATCATCCTCAAAACAAGTGGGCTCAACATCCTCATCTAGTTTCACCATATAAGCATAATGGTGAGCTGCATACCCTTCAAAACCAAATCTTTTAATAGGGTATCTGACCCTGCTAGATCTGCGTACCACCGGATCACTCAATGGAGCCTTTACATTACTATGAGCTCTCTGTACACCTGGTGTCATGACTGAAGGAATACCAAGCTCATCATCCAAACTATCGAAACCACTAGAATCTCCATCCAATCCCAAATGTAATACATCTATGAGACTCTTTGTCTAGCCATCATACAAGGACAAGGGAACCTTTCCAATGTGTGAAACTGGGTGGCATGAATCATCACCCGTGTGCACATAACCTGGGTTTCGTAAGTCCTACATCTATCCAAACCATTCAATATGACTAGTCATATGATTAGATGCACCTAAATCGACATACCATACATCATCATGTGTCCCCTTTCCTGTAACTACATTCATCATATGCTGCATAGCAAACAGACACTCATTTTTGTCTTCATTCTATTGTGAAGACGATGCATAGTTTCCTTGCTACAATTTACCACTTCAAATATCATCCTTCTTAGCATAACAATTGGCTACAATATGTCCTGTTTTGCCACAATAGCGACAAATAATAGTAGAATTTTTAGAGCCTCTATTCTGCCATCCACCTCTTCCTCTAGAGCTCCCCCTGCCTCTAAAGTTTCCTCTGCCTCTAGAAACCTGCATTTCATCAAATTGTTGATTGAAATTGTTTTGCTAGTTATTGCCAGCACGTCCCATACCACGACCTCTCAAAGAGGATCTACCACATCCCCTTCCTGAACTCGAGTAAAATGCTTGGACCTGTTTACCATTTCTTTCAGACAAATCACCCTGCATATTGATCTCTTCAGTAATCATGAGAGAGATCAGCTCATCAAAATCTGGAAATGGCTTCCGTACATATACTGAAGTAACAAATGATTTCCATGCCTTCTCATTGTTAAGGCCACGCAGAGTGGATGAAACCAAATCATCATCATCCGACATTGCATCAATCGCTACTAAGGCATCTGCAATGCTTCTCACCTTCAATACTCATTGATAAACATTTTCCCTTTCTTCAAGGCATTCAACTCTTGCTTGAGTTGAATCTTTCGTGCCTTTGTATTTACTGAAAAAATGCTCTCAAAAATTGTCCAAGCTGCATGTGAAGTTTCTGCATTCCTGATATGTCCCAGCATAGTATTATCAATGACTACAGATAGCCAATACATCACCTTTTTGTCTTTCACATTCCACTCTTTCCATGCTTTTAACTCATCTGCAGTCGGAGGGATACCCAGCTCTGGCTCCTTTTCTTCCACCTAAAACAAACTCATAAAGGCCCTTTCCAATGAGGAAGTTCGTCACATGAAACTTCCATGAAGGGTAGTTGTTCTTGTCGAGCTTCTCAATAATGGGATTTCCACTATTCTCTGTCATTATCACAAACAAGGGTACAACACAGCAAGCTAGTCTTTTGCAATCTTTCACAACACATGCACACCAATACATGAAGCAACCTTTTTCAGTGATTGCTCAATAGTTCATGTAATCTGCAACCTGTTCGCAAATAAACCTTACGTTTGCTTCCTGTAAATACCTCAAAAATTACAAATTTTAAATCTGTAACCTGTGCACCCACTTTGAGTCAATACAGCCAAAATCACAATGTACCCTGAAACTGCTGTCTGCAATCTTACAGCTTTGAAACGGGGCTTGAAACAGCCTCAAACGCCCAAAATAACTGCGAAAAAGCCCTAAAGGACCGATATACAGAATATACAGTGATCTGTTTACACACTAAATTTCACAGTAATCTGAGATTTTTGCTCGACTTGCTTTGGTGCCTCCACAAGCACTATTCAAGAGAGAGAGTGGAAGAATGCGAGAGCTTCTTACCCGTTGCTTGCTTGCTTGAACCTTGCTTCTTCTCCTTCACTTTAGCCTTCAAAATCAACCTCTTTCAACGGGGCGGCTCTGATACCATGTCAAGAATTGCGTGGTGGGGGGACTTGCTTGAGCTGTTGCACCAAACACACACTGTATACACAAGAGGAAGCTCACTCAAGAACACAAGAAGAGAGATGGAGGCCAAAACGTTTTCTTGCTAGTTTCTTCTTCTTCCACGCACTATATAATGTGGTCTTCTAAGTCAAAAAGTGCATAACCAATTACACTAATCGACTAGCATTATATCTTTGCCAGCTGTAGGTAGGTGTAACAAACTAAATATAATAAGTGATAAGTCAGTGGCCATGTGAGTATCATAATGACCACTAACATGCTAAGTGTAGACGTGCAAACTCATCTAGCCAGGCGGTCCATCATCAATGTCTGCATGTATTGAGCTTGCCATCTCAACATCACTAGTACTGGTCTATAGTCCATGAGGATAGCATTGCCTTCCTCATCATATGATACATACGGGTTTACATAAGGCTCATCATTGCTAGGCTTGTCCACATAATGGACTGGGGTGTCACTTGGTGGATGGGTCACATAAGGTCCAAGTGGTCTAGGGATACTTGTAGGATTAATTTCCATCCTAGGGATGGTGGGTTTAGCATCATTTGGTTCCAAAAGAGCTAGTGGGGCTCCCTTCCAAGGTAGTTTGGTGGCCTGTTCGCAAGGTAGGGTTGATCGTAAGGCTGCAGGTATGGGAGCCTCTGAGGTAATCGAAAATGCATGGTGTCATGGCCAAACCTACCACAATTAGTTCAAGGTCATGACCTAGGATCCTGACACTTAGATGGCAAGTGGTTTATGCCACAATGCACACATTCGACATATGTGTGCATTGGTCGCCTCATCATCTCTTGTAGTCTTGCTATGTCCATCGTAATCTCAGCTAGCTCTTGTCCCGACTCACTGTCCTTCCCTTTGTCCTGAGTACTTGAGTTTGCTCTCTCACTCGGTGTTGAGGCTCTCCTGGAGCTCTTAGCATTGGACTCTTCTTGATTTGAGCCTCTGGAGCTTCTTTCCTTGAGCTGATCATCCACTCTAATAGCTTCTTCAAATACCCTTTCCATCGCATCTTGCTGCAAGCTTGAGTTGATGGCCAAGACTTTGTAGAGCTCCTTGCTTCGTATTCCGTTGACGAATACAGTGGATACCACCCTTTCGGTTGGTCTCTCACCAATGGGGATCCTCTTGAAGAGGCTCCTCACATGGGTCACATAATCCCAAATATCCTCTTTCTCTTTTTGCTTGAGGTTCATAAGCTGCACCAATAGATTATCGGAGTATCCAGGTTCGAAAAATCTCTTAGTGAAGAGATATTTCAAGCCATTGAAATCGGCAAGCTCCATAGCATCTAGACTTGTGTACTAGGTCTGTCGACCCTTGTCACCTAAGCACAACCCGAAGTCTTGGAAGCATTGAGTAGGATCGGTGAGGCCATCAGCCTCACAGACTTGCTCGAACTATTCCACAAAGCTGTATGAGTCATCGGTAGCTTTGTATTTGTCCAGTTGTTTTGCTACCACAGGGATTTTTTATTGGCTCTTAGAGCCTTGGTTAACTCCTCCTAACCCTATCAATAGCAATGTTGTCAATGCTGCAGCACTTTGTTTAGTGGTCGTGCTATCTAGGAGCCACTTTGTTAGGAGCTCACTTAGTGTGAGATCTTCTAGCTCTCTCTCTATCTGTCTGTCTGTCTGTCTGTCTCTCTGACCGATTCCTACCTGCTAGGGCTAGCACCCTCTAAATCTCTCGCATTTCTAAATTGTGGCATAAGTTCCTAGTTTGCTGATCTTGGTTATACACAGCTAGGCCTTGGAGAGCCCTACAGGCCAGTTTTCTTTCTTCCTCTAGGTCTGCTATGATGTCCTCTACCGGCCTACCGTGGTATTCTAGCTGGGTTTGAGTATCATATTGGTTCACTAAATGTTGGACAACCTCAGGGAAGTCCCCTAGGTTAAGCTCCTTGTTGCTTCTATAGCTTGAGTTGCCTCCTTCCATGTCTAGGGCTTCCTCGATATTGTCTGCCCTTGTTGTCGATCAAGTTTATAAGGCCAAGTAAATCCACTTCCTCGATATTGTCTGCCCTTGTTGCATTCAGATTTTAGGCTGTGTCCTTGGCTTGGTCCTACTCTTGGGGATTCGATCTCCCTTGTATGTCCTTGGGTCTTCTCTTATTGGTGGGCTCCTTCAAGTTCTTATGTCTGGGTGAGTTCCTTATTAGTTACAACCAGCCCTCAATTTACCCTCACTCTGTGTATGTGTGCGTGTGTGTGCTCTTTTCTGTGCATGGTGCAAAATCAAGCTTTTATCTTTTCTCCCTCGTGCTTTGTGGGCTAGAATTTAGAGTGAGTGAGAAGACAAGTGCCTAAATGACTCTATTGCTCTTGTCGTGGGTTTAGCCTGATAGTCTTGTATGCCCAATTTTTTGCTATATCTGCTTATTTGTAGCATTCTTTGCTACTCTCTCTGCCTTGCCATGATTTGATAGTGCTCTAATACTCCACTCAGTGCTATTGTTTGACTGAATCGCTAGATGGTCGACTAGTATCGCCTCTATGCTTGAGTCTCGCTAATACCTTTGTTCCTTGTGCCAGAAAGGCTTCTCTAGTGTCTGTATGGTCTTCAGATGTTCAGACAGTCGGTGTTTAGGTGTTTTGGCCCAATGTTCAAAAAATTTTGAAAAATCAGATTCGGCCCAATAGGTCCGAATTGTAGGGGCCGAATGTCTGATTCAACCCATCCGAATGGCAGAGGGCTGCACAAAAAAGGGCCTAATGCAATTGTTCTTGAATGTTGGATTCAAAAAATATTTTGAGTGTAGTTTTTTGAGGATTGAATCAAGTGGTTTGAGGGTCGAGTGGTTTATTCGAATGGGTTTGGGCCGAACGGACAAGTCAGGTGGTCCGAGCAGCCCAGTGGTCCAAATGGTTGACTCGAACGGGCCGATTGATGAGTGTCTGAGTCAAGTGATCTGAGTCAGGTGGGCGTTCGAGTCAAGTGATCCCAATTAGGTGGTCCAAGTTAGGTGGGCTGAGGGCCGATTCTCGGACTCGGCCCAAAATCGTTGTCCCTCAGATGGGCCGAGTGCGATGCGTTTTCGCCAAGTTGACACAAAATTCACCATACCAAGTGATCAAAGCCTTTGCATTGCTCGAGTAGCTCCAGATCCTAACTACACATGCAGGAGAAGGTGTGGGAATACCTGCAGTTGGGCAATGAGCTCGTTGGTGATGAGACTGAATCAAGTCCATACAATGAAGCTCTCTCTCAACCAACCAGGGTTCCAAATGAGCTTCCCTTGGGTCTCCTAGCTGTTAAACCCCTCCTTCACCAAGTTCTTGCCACTCTTGCCCCGTCGATAGTCATTCTCAGCCCCCTCAGCTCTCGTTCCTCCTGTTTTTCACAGATTTGTACCATGTTTGGCCTATTTTACAATAGCAAACCCAACACTTTTCCAATCGATTTTCTAACCTTAACCTACTCTAAATGCAACAAGAGTCAAAATGTGAGGTGCCCGCCCATCGGCTTTCCAGGCACTCTTTTAGCGGTCTATCGAGAAACGAATCTAAGCGTCGCTGCCCAGCACTCCCAAGGAATGTTCCGAGTTTTGTCGCCTAGGGTTTCCCGAATCCGCCTCGCAACGGAATGTTCACGACCGAACCCACTAGGATCAACCTGAAATTTGGGTTCCTAGTTGTCAAGGTCTCCTGTTAGCATTCTAGCGTCGGGTATTGGACATCCTACTTTACGCAGAGATACCCAACCCGAAGCAGATCTATGCCGCACTTGGTTCAAAGAGAATGGGAAACGAGAGGGATGCGTTGCTCAACCTCTCTGCCCATAGGGCATAGTCCCATTCCGGTCCCCTAAAACGGCATGAATCGGGTTCTAACCTAACAATATCTAAAGGTCGAATGACGATAAAAACTTGTGAGAAGCCTCCCAGTTCTCTGGGACCACCCTGCCATAGGACGGACCCGTCGTGGGTTCCACCCACCCGCTTCCCTTAATAGCTTTAGTTTTCTAATTAGGTCCTACCACATTTATGTGTGACACTTAAAATCAGCTTCATTAATTAAGCCTTTTAGGGAACAAGGTTCGTTCGCGTAAATTATAGCACAGACACGAAAACAGAGCAAAGAAATCTATTGACAAACAAGATCAAACAAGTTCCTTAACTTATCTTCAAGTTAATCTTTGTCTCCCGCCCATACAGGAGAAATTATGTTTCGCTTCTGTCCAACAGAAGTATCCCTTCTGCCCTGCAGAAGTAACTGGTCCAATTCACATGGCACCAAAACTCAATCCTTTATCTAGAATAGGATCTCCCAACATGCCCAGATGTTGGGGGCCACGGAGGTCTTCAACTCCATTCTTGACCTAGCAAGGGGTGTCCAGAGCTCCAACTGGCCCACAAGCTGTCTAGGAGCGAAACATCATTCCCGTGGTTGGCCTTTTCACCACTCGACCTTCGGCCCATGAATCGAGCAGTGCCCTCTCGGGTTACTACGCGGTGCGACCATGGAGGTGATCCACCCGTACAATATATCCTTCCTTAATCAAATCCTTTAAGAATCAAGCACAAACAAGGCATTCAGCCTAATATCATTTTCCAAGAAAACATTCCTTTATTTCCATGGCGTCTTGTCATCACAGACCCTTGCCATGCATTTACCATAAATCACAAGCACTTGGAATAATCATCCAAACAATAACTAACAACCAGTTGAATGTAAAAGCATTTAGGATATTGTTTGATCAATCAACAAAACCAATTGCATTCTTTCCAAACAATGCAAGAATAGACGATATAACATTTCCATCGTATATTTGCTCTCTCCCTTGGGATCTAAGAGCAATACCATGCAAACATGTTCCTAATACTTCCTTCCTTCGGCTAGGGCATATATTAAGGGTTCAAACACTATTCATGATGTAAGTTCTATAGGTCACTTACCTTAATTGATAACCCAACCCTGAATTTGGATTGGCAAAAGTCATCCTTATCCAACGGATCTCAAGACATCCTAGTTTTAACCCTTATGATCAATTTCTTGTACTAGCTCTTAGTCAAGTCATGAGGCAAATAGAAATTTATCCTCATATATCAAACATGTTATAGGCATAACATATAAATACTTGATAAGATAAGTGTGAGATGATCTCAAGTAATTAGACTCCAATAGGCCTCGCATTGACCTAGAATCTAGTTTTTCTTAATATTTGGCCTGTTAGGCTAAGTACTTTTGAAGTATCTAAACTTTAAACTAGTACTTCTCTATTCATGATTCTTAATGTCATATTCTCTTAGCATTCATGCTAGTTATAACCCTTGACTATACTTTAATCTAACGCTTGCATGCCCAATCTTTTAATGTCGTTCTTTTGACGACTATGCCATTCATAACGCTTGACTGATTCTTCCTTGTAATTGCTCTACTAGCAAATACGTCATATGTAACTGGATGCAATTATCTATCCTTGTTATATGCACTTCGCAAACTCCATCTTCCGAATAGGTGAGATGAAATTTATCATTTCCTATTACCTATACTCGTGCAATAGTATGGGGCCTAAAGTATCTCATACGAGAATCAAAGCAAGCATCAATCAATTTGAAAATACATTACTTACGACCGGAACCGCAGTTGGATTGACGGTGATGCCTTTGCCCGAAGCCTTGTTGTTGGTTGCAGGATTGTCATCCACACGCGACATTCTTTGCTTGGAGGCCATCGTCCGCGGGTAGACTCAAAAGATTTAAGAAGGTAGAATAGATTCAAGATGGGAGAGCGTAAGAGAAGATGGTTAAGTCGAGGATCGAGATAGAAGGAATTGAGCTAATTCTCTTCCTTGCAGCCTCTCGGGGTGACTCTTCTCTCTCTCTCTCTCTCTCTCTCTCTCTCTCTCTCTCTCTCTCTCTCTAGCTTCTCGCAGCCTCTTGAAGGAGTATTCTTCCTTCTCTCTTCTTCTCTCTTGCAGCCTCTCCGGGTCTCCTTATGCTTCCTTATGCCTCTCCCATGCCTCATATTTATAGTGAATTAGAGAAGAGGGCTTGTGGTTGAGAAGTAGAGCTCTTTATGGAGGGGGATCTTGGAAAGATCAGTGATCTGATGCTCAGATCATAAATCTGATGGTTCCATTGGCTCCGAAAGGGGGGTAAAACCCCAAGACACTTGCTGAGAAAGCTCTCAGTTCACTCCTTCTTCTTTTCTCTGTTCGAAGTGCTGTCTACTGCCTGTAAACTGCCATCGCGGCGCGCGCGATTTCGCCAGTCACTTTTCTTTATTTTTCTTTTTATAAAATCTTCAAACTAACTAAAATATCACTTGTCTTTTCTTTTAAATGACATCCAGTTCTAAAAATCTCCATATCTTTTTCTTTTAGGATAATATCTAAAATATCTAAAATATACTAGCTTTGCCCAAAATCTAATGTTTTTGGACCTTCCAAACTATACACATGAACTTAGTGATTAATATAACTCATAAGACTCGTTCACGTTGTAATTTACGTGAAGGGTAGCTACGGTCTTTGCTAATTCGAGAAAAATATCGAATTTACAATTCTTGATTTTTCTAAATAAAATATTTTAAATTAAATAAAAATTATCAATAATTAATGTTAGTTAGTTTTTACCTTAGTTAGTCTTTAGTTAGTAATCTTACTAACTTATTAATTGACTAACTAACTTACAAACCAACCAACTAACTTTTATTATGCGGAGATATTACACAAAAGCAAGGTATTGAACTAATTTCTCTACTAAACTAATTATCAAAGATAAAAAAATACTTACTTGTAGCATGGATTAAAGACCCAAAACATCCTATCTACCTCAAGCTCCAAGTGTTCGGGGATGAAACCCTTACTTCGATGCTCGATTCAAAGCGCTCAAGCTTAAATTTGTTGGTCCTCGCAACAGCGGAACCAAAATGTAGAGGCAATCAACCGCTAAGACCCACAAAGCTTTTATTGTTCAAGTGTTTCAAGTGAGCACTAATGGTTACCCCTCACATAGCCAATGCGTTATCCCTCCCTACGAGTGTAATGATACCTTGATGCCCAATTGAGTTGCTTCCTCTCTCAAGCACTCTAATAGCTCCACAATTCGTGATGCAAGCTCAAGCATCCTCAATCCTCTTCCTCCAAGCTCCATCCTCCATAGCCATGTGCAAGAGAAGAAGAAGAAGAAGAAGAAGAAGAAGAAGAAGAAGAAGAAGAAGGTGGAGAGCTTCACCTCCAAGATCCCTCACTCTCATAAGCTCACTGGCTCATTCCCTCACACTCCCTTCCTCAAGCACTCAAAAGCAAGCAAGCAAGAGAAGAGAAGGAAAGAAGAAGAAGATTCCACTTTGCCACACACCAAATAATGAGCTCTCATTCACTTTTTGAACTTTATACGCAAAGTTCTAATTCCATTTGGGTGGTCATCCCCTTTTTACATGGCCGATCATTGCCTAGGCCCTTTTTCCATTAACCTCCTATCTTCCTAGTTTTCCTCCTACTACCCATCTACATTTACAATTTGCACAGGTCAAGGCCCGTGCTTTTAAAATAAATCACGGTCTGCCTTGGGCCCTTTTGCAAAAGTATTGACTTGTGCTTTTTCTTAAGCGCCTCTCCTTCAATTGGGACTTTTTCACACTTCTTTTGTTTTTTTCACTGCCTATGCTAGGAAGAGCCATATCCAAAGAAGCTACACTGTCATCACTTCCTGCCTTGATTCATGCATTGTGCCCTAACAAGAAAATATGGTTTGAAATAGAACTTCGTGCTCATCCACTCATGATTCAAGAAATTATGCAAATGTTGGATCCATGCGATGCAATAAATCAAACGATGCTCCACACAAAAATTATGAATGCACTGAAAAGAATGTGCCTAACCTAACTACATGTGCTCGTGCGTCATGCAAAATGCAAACACAAAAGACACACACAATAGAAAACAAATTTCTAATGACAGCAACTAATGTTTTCAAATTCTTGGCAAAAAATTATGCCCTCAGGTTCGCAATGGTGGACACGTAGCGTCACGACATCCACCCCCTCCGAACCCGCACATCCTTCAGATGGGCCACAACTACCCATCCTCATCACCGCCAAGCTCAACGTTCAATGTGATCTCCTCATCTTCTGCAAAATCATCTACAATATCCACATCATCATTTGCATCATCTCCTGGCTCAAGTTCATATAAATCTCATCTTCCAACTCCTCAACTACATAGGCTACATCATCTCTTCTCTTGAACAATTTCACTCTCTTTCTTGTAATCGGAATCTGTAAGGCCGTACCATCAAGATCTACTAAGGAATACATAGCATTTTCATGGACATGCTGCACCAAATAAGGCCCAAACCATTGTCTTGAAACCTTGAGGATAGCACTGTAATGGTTGTCTAGACTGTTGTCATAGACCAACACCCGATTTCCCACCTCAATCTCTTTAGGTCTCAATCTATGTCTGCTATCAAATTGGTTTTGGCTACAAATTTTAGCCTCTTTGAGATTTTGAATGGCTCTCTTAATATCTTTTGATCTCCTCTCCAAGTAGTGAATAGGAAGAGCCAAAAGATCCTCTCTAGTCATCTCTTTTTGCTGCCATGGTAAAGCACTCTAAGTAAGTATGCAAGTCTTTGTAGGCATGACTGGCTTCTTCCCATACATCAAATCAACTGGCATATATCTTGTAGTCACACTGTGATTAGTGTGATCAACCCATAAGCTACAAGGCAACAACCTAGGCCACTCTTTGACCCATCCACTGCATGCTTTGGCCAAGGCTTTGACAATTGGTGGATATCCTCTTTCTCTCTTCCTGTTGCCTTCAGGATTATATGCTAAAGTCAAATCAAATTTAATGCTAAGGTGAGAGAAAGAATCCCTAGCCTCATCACCATCCAACTCACATTTATCTACGGTAATTTTTCCAATGCATCCATACCTGCAAATAACATCCTCCAATAGAAACTTACAAACCACTGAAGTACACTTCGTCCTCAATGCTCTTCCTTCCACTTGATTTGTGAGATATTCTCATGCCAAAATAATGTAACACATCTGCCATAATCCAACATGCATAGTAATCAAATCAAGAACCCACTTGTAGTGAATACATAGTGGGTAGGTAGGATGAAGCTCATCTCTATGCCTCACTAAATAAAACCATTGACAATTAGTGCATGTCTCAAAAAACTATGAGATATCTTTGTACGTGCCTCTCCACCAATAGCACTCTTTAATATTCTCATAGGTCACCCAAACAGCTTGATGTCCAGTCCAAAGACTTTCATGCAATTCTTTCATGATCCACATCTATGAAGCTCTATCACATACAACTCTCAATGGTTGTCCTCCTCGCTTTTGTGGATGCTTCCAAAGTAGCCCACTTCTCAAGAGGAAACCATAAGCTTTTCTCTTGATCTTCTTGGTCTGCATCAGTCCATCCACCCTGTCTAGACATGGTACTCAAATAACGACCAATTTTCAAATACTCTCCTATATACAAAGACTCATCAAAGCTTTCCAAATCAGATATATGAAAAATATGATTAGCATGCATGGTTGAAATATCAGCCCCATCATCAACATCATTAATGCTAGAAAAATCCATGTAATCATACCTCACTCGTGAAAGTATATCGGCTCTACTGTGTTGTCTTAACCTGTTATGTGTCTGAACTCACGATTCATGGATTTTATGTACCCAATCCACCTAAGCATGGCAATATTTGGAGTAGAACAACTCGTGATCATACCTAAAAAAGGTAAGCAATCAGTCTCAACCACCACAACAGCACCAATGAAGTACTCTTTATCATTCTTGAGAGCCTTGATAACTCCCAAGAGCTCCCTCTTAATCTGTCAATACCCACATTACTGCTCGTTTAGGAATTTTGCCCCAAAAATCGAATAGTATACTTCCCCAAAAATCGAATAGTATACTTGTTTCCATCTGCATCATCTTGGCCAATAGCCCATCCAGTGCCGATAGGACTAGTATCAATAGTAAGAAAAATAGGTCTCCCACACTCATTATCTGCTTTTTAAAGAGTCAAAGCAGCTCTCAACAATCTCTTCAACTTCTGTAGCATAGCTCGAGTATTTCTCATCTCCCAAGAAAAACATTGCCCTTTCCTCAAGAGTGAAAGGGAGCGATGGATCGAAGGTTGGACTCGAGAGCTATGGCGGGAGAGCAAGAGCAAGAAAGAGAGAGACTAGAAATGGGAACTCCAATAGTCACAATGTGTGACCGGGCCTTCCTTTATTCAAAATGTCACTAAAAGAATAAAGAATAAAGTGATGGTGACGGGCGCCCGCCACCTGCAGTGTGCAGTGGCAGTGATTGTCAGTGTAGTAATACACGAGCGACTAGGCAGAGGCGCCTTTACCCCCAACAACCTCCCACTTAAAGGTGAATCTGCCCCAGTGAGGAGTGAAAAGAAAAAGAAAAAAGACAATACAACATGTACACATGTACAACAAGATGAGGAAAGACGTCATTGTAAAATATTACACGGCGCAGCGAACAAAATCTGAGAAAGAGATAGAGAGTACACAACAGATAAGAGGAGAATCAGTAAATTCTTTAACTCCAAACAACTGATACAAAGATGGATCTGTCCACCCGTGCGCTTCCACTATGTGAAGCTTAGATGGCGATCTAGACAGAAGATAGGTGAAGAGCTTAAGGCTAGCTGGAACAACAACTCTGACTGGGTGAAAGATGAGTGAGTGATGGCTGCGAAGGGGTTTAGCTTTTATAGCCTGCGACGGTCGTTAGGTCGGCTTGCTGACCGACCTACCATATGAGCCTCCACTAGTCGGCCAGGGAATATTCAATGGAATATTCCCTTTACCCCACAATAGGGGCCCCTTTTAACTCCCTTACCACGCAACTCAATGCAATGTGCCTCGAGTTGCTACCAACTTAACCACTCTGTCTAACCCAAAGATTAGACCCACAATAGTCACCTTTTTGCCATCCGGTCACATAGACCTCATCTGATATACAAGTCAGGACTCAACCAATGTCCGGGCTCACATTTGGCTTCTCCTCATAATGGGGGCCTTACAACTTTGAGCACCATGGATCATTGGTAGCATCTAATGAGGGTGGGGCATTGATCATATCCAACAGTCATCTCATCCCACATCCATCAACCTCCTGAGGAAGGCAAAGCACTCTGTAGAGAGGTTTTTCGTAAGCAGATCTGCAGGATTGTGGTCAGTCGAGATCTTGACAAGATCAATAGACTTGTCCTCAATGACCCCACATATGAAGTGATACCTCACCTCAATGTGTTTCGTCTTCGCATGGAAGACCGGATTCTTGGCTAACTGAATAGCACTCATAGAATCCCTCCCCTCAGCCGATGCATGGCAGGGAGAGGGAGTGTGGGAAGAGCATGAGTTGAGTGGTGGAGAGCATGGGGGAGGAAGGAGGCATGTAGAGCCACGTGTGTGGCTATCTCCCCCCCCTTTATCCTATATGACCCCCCCTAAAGCTTGTGAGGGGGGGAGAAAAGGACGTGCTGTTGGTGCCTTTTGGAGATGCCGTACTGCCCATCGCTACCCTGAGGAAGTGCCGCCAATTGCTGCCCTTGCTGCGCCACACTGCTACCTTCATCGACCTCACCACCATCATCATCATTATTATCATCATCACCTCCATCCTCATCTTCTCTCTCCACAGTCATTTCTATCATAAAAGCATTAGAAGCTTCTTTGGAAGCTTCTAATTTAAGCCTCCATAAGCCCTGTTCTCCCATGCCTTCCCCGGGTATAGTTCTTGATGTAAATCAACGTAGGGTTTATACAAGTAGCTCTAAATTGTTAGTCATTATAGTCAGGTAAGGAAAAGTAACGATCATTGTAGAACTTATAGCTTCATAGAAGGAAAAAGTATGAATCGCATATTTGCATGGAATGTTATATCTTGAAATTATTTACATATTTTAGGAAAAATATTTGCATCTCTAAGGAAAGGTCACCTCTTGTCGCAAGACAATTAGATCAATTAGGTAAATCACTTGCAATGGTGTAACTCAAATGATGATCACCTCAATGCGCTAGGTAGAGCTAGGCCGCGTTAAAATTCTGCCTAGTATCGCACTCGAGAAACCGACTTAATAATTCCGACCTCAAAGATTCTACCCACATTCATGGAATGTTAGGGTTAGTTAAAGGCCCATGCAAGAAGAATCTAGGATTCTTACCCTAAGGATCAATTGGCCAAATACTAGACTTCTGCAAGGAAATTAGAAACAATAGGGCTAAGCATTATCGGCCTAGCAGGGTTAGGGTTGGATTGGGTCGAGAGGACTCCCAAACCCTACATCTTGACCAAAGTATTCTTGACCCAAGAATACCATGTGTCAGGAGAAATAATCTCATAAGGTAGGTGCGACACTTGTCTCGCGCAACAAGTTGCAATGTTGCATGGTTTTGTGTCTAAACCACAAAATAGTATTGCCATTCCTTAGACCTGTCAAGATTGTGGGAGAGAAGGAAGGAGTCTCACTTGTAGCTTTCTTGCTTGCACAATGGGGGAATACACACAAAGGTGGAGGCTGAAAAATAGTTTTCATCTTCTTAGTTGTGTAAGCCAAAAAGAACTCTCGTACATAGAAATAGAAGAACCCTATATATGGGTCTCAAACCAAACTCAACTAACTAAGGTGGCATACTAACTGAGCCACGAAATAGAGTAGATAAGGATAGCTGTCATCTAGCTATTATTCATGGGTGGTGTACCAACCGCATCTGCAACTGACAAGTCGGTGATATAAATGCACAACGGTCACCCTGGCATATCACGAGTGGAGCTCGATATCTCAACACTCCCCCTCGAGCTCAATCCCAATTCCTGCACACCAAGCAGGTCTCTGAACTTGCGCAGCTTCTCTGCACCCAATGCCTTCGTAAATATGTCAGCTACCTGATCCTCTGTGCTGACATAAACTAGATCAATAAGACCTAGTAAAACCCTCTCCTGCACATAGTGATAATGCACCTCAATGTGCTTTGTTCTAGCATGATAGACTAGGTTATTTTCCAAGTGTATACTGCTCATGTTGTCACAATAAATGACAACTGGCCCATCTGTAGGCTGATGCATATCATAAAGTAGCTTATGCAACCAAGCTACCTCACATGCAGCCATTGCTGCACCCCTGTACTCGGCCTCTGTGCTCGACAAGGCAACTGTAGGCTGTTTCTTGCTGCTCCAAGTGACTGTAGCACTCCCAAAAGAGAACACATATCCACTGGTAGATCGTCTATCAGAGATACTACCAGCCCAATCAGCATCAGTGTATCCATGCAGCTGTATCTGAACCCTAGTCTCATAAAATAGTCCATACTGCAATGTGGACTTCACATACCTGAGTATGCGTCTAGCCGCATCCAAATGCAGTTTCCTTGGAGCCTGCATAAACTGACTTACCAATCCAATAGCATAGCTCAAATCTGGCCTAGTAATAGTCATATAAATCAAACTTCCTACTATGCGTCTGTACATAGTAGGGTCTTCCAGAAGCTCACCTACATCTGTGCTCAGCTTCACATTCTGCTCCAAAGGAACTGAAACAAGCTTACAGCCTGTCATCCCATATTTGGACAGCATGTCCAATCCATACTACCTTTGCAAGAGCTGTATCCCACTTGGTGATCTAATCACCTCAATGCCCAAGAAATAACGCAGCTCTCCCAAATCCTTCATCTCAAACTTTTGCTTCAATAGCATTTTCACATGAAGGATATCTTCATCATTGTCACCTATCAGAATCAAATCATCAACATAAATGACAAGTAGCATAATACCTTTCTCTGTTTTTCTCACATAAAGTGAGAAATCTGCCTTGGAAATCTGAAAGCCAATAGTGACAAGATACTGTCCTATCTTGTCAGACCATGCTCTAGGTGCTTGCTTCAAGCCATACAATGCTTTCTTCAACCTGCAAACAAACTCAGGATGAACAGCATGCACATAACCTGGTGGCTGCTCCATATATACGTCTTCTTGCAAATCACCATGCAAGAAGGCATTCTTTACATCCATCTGATGTAAAGACCATTCCTTTGATGCAGCCATAGCAATGACTGCTCTTACAGTTGCCATCCTTGCAACCGGACTGAATGTTTCTTCATAATCAATGCCATATGTTTGTGCATACCCCTTGACTACTAATCTTGCCTTGTATCTATTCACAGAACCATCTGCATTGTGCTTCACCTAATAAACCCACTTACAGCCAATTGCATTCTTACCTTTAGGCAAAGGTACCAATTCCCATGTAGCATTTGCTTCCAAGGCATCCATTTCTTCATCCATGGCTTTCTCCCATTTTTCTTTTACCATGGCTTGCTCATAAGAAGTGGGTTCTGGTTCCTGTATCACTTTGACCATATATGCATAGTGAATGGCTATAAATCCATCATATTTCAGCCTATCCACAGGATACCTAGCTCTGGTAGACCTACGCAAAGTAGGTTCAATCCTAGGTGCTCTCAAAACATCCATGGTCTTCCTTACTCCAGGTGTAACAATAGAAGGAATACCCAACTCATCATCAATGCTCTGTTCTGAGCCACTGGATTCACCATCCACATAAGAGTGACCTGCATTCACATCAAACATGGGCTGATCTACCTTCTCTTTTCCTTTTCGTGATACCTGAATATCACTATCTGCATTGCTTTGAGAAGATTCTCCTGATCTCAATCTGCCTGTCCATGGCGAAGAATGTGAACCACTGCTAGAGGACGCTCCAGGTCCACTAATATTTTGTGACTGCTGCTGTGAATTATGTGCAGCATTACCATTTTGTACATCTACATCATCAATCACATTTACTGGTTTATACCAGCTACTCATCTCATAAAAAACAACGTCTCTGCTCACTATAAACTTACGAGTAGAAGGGTTATAGCATCTATACCCTTTTTACTGTGCAGAGAGTAACCAATAAAGATGCACTTCTCAGCTTTTGGATCCAACTTGGATCTCAACTCATCTGGCACATGTACATAGGCAATGCAACCAAAAATTTTCAAATGAGAAATATCTAGTTTCCTACCAGTATACCTCTCCTCTGGAGTCATCCCATGTATTGCTGCAGTGGGAGTCCTGTTCATTATATAGACTGCTGTAGCAACTGCTTCAGCCCAGTAAAAATCTGGCAAGTATTTTTCGTTGAGCATGGCACGAGATACCTCTCCAATATGCCTGTTTTTCCTTTCTACAATTCCATTTTGTTGTGGGGTATGACTGCATGAATATTGCTGATTTATGCCATGCTCATGCAGGAACCTTGCAAACTCATTTGAGAGGTACTCTCCCCCTCCATCTGACCTTAGGCATTTTATCTGCAGGCCTGTTTCTTTTTCAACCATCGCTTTAAGAGTTTTGAAATGCCCAAAAACTTCACTTTTCTTTTTCATAAAATACACCCAAACTTTTCTGCTATAGTCATCAATAAAACTGACAAAATAATGACAGCCTCCAAGAGATGCAGCTTTAGTTGTCCACACATCAGAGTGGATTAATTCCAATGGCTTCTCACTCTCTTGAACATGTCTAGGAAATGGTTTCCTTGCCTGTTTTCCTAACTGACAGGCTTCACATACCTTATGCATTTCTGCAACCTTGAATTTTGGCAAACCTGCAACAATATTTTGGGCCTGCATTGATTTAAGTCACTGTACATTAACATGACCAATGCGTTTATGCCAGATATCAATATGTGCAACTACACCGGTCCCATGTGCAAACATTGCTGCACTCAATTCAGACATGTCTGCATCCAATGTAAACATTCTGCCCTTCTTCTTTCCTTTTGCTATCACGCGACCTTTATTTTTCATATCCTCAACAAAGCATCCATGAGGATTAAATCTGACCTGCAAGTCCTGCTCAACCATTTGACCAACAGAAACCAGATTCTTGGTGATATTTGGGACATGAAATACATCGGACAGGTATTTCTTTTTCCCATCCTGCATAGACAAGGGAATTTTTCCAATCTGCACAATAGGATGTGTAGTATCATCACCAGTCTCCAGAAATCCTGGTTTTTCCATTTTTCTTGCATCCTCCATCCATTCTGCATGACCTATCATGTGGTTTGATGCACCTGAGTCAACATACCATACATCATTGCTTTCTTCTGCACTTGTCACAGAATTGTTCATGTGCTGCACCATAAACAAGTGCTCATTTATGTCATCACCCTATCTACTAGAAGATGCATAATTCCCTTGTTGCAGTTTTCCATTCATGATGTCATTCTGCTTTTTATAGCAGTCTTTAGCCATATGACCCATTTTACCACAGTAGTAGCATTCAACATTACTGTTTGCATTTTGGCCTCTTTGCCATCCACCACGACCTCTTTGGCTCCCCCTGCCTCTAGAGTTACCACGTCCTCCTCCATAGGACTGGTTTTCTTAAGTTTGCTGCATATTCTGATTTCTGCCACGGCCTCCAAATCGGCCTCCTCTACCTCTGCCTCTACCTCTTCCAGCATTTGAGTAGAAGACAGCTTCTTTTGAAGTTCCTCCTGAAGAAGATGCACCACCATTTCTCTGCTCCTCAGAAATTAGAAGAGCAATCAACTCCTCAAAATCAGGAAATCTTTCACGGACGGAAATGGATGTTCGGAACTGTGCATAATCCTTTCCTAGACCATTCAAGGTCACGGAAACTAAATCATCATCTTCCACTGGTGACCCAATGGAAGCAAGTGCATCTGCAATCTTCTTCACCTTCATGTGGTAGTCGTTGATGCTCATATTTTCTCTTTGCACATTGTGCAACTCTTGCTTGAGCTGCATTTTCCTGGCTTGCGTATTTGTGCTATACATTTTTGACAAAGTATCCCATGCCTCCTTTGGCGTACTTGCATCCTGAATATGCACAATCATAGAGTCTGAAATGCTGATAGACAGCCAATACATAACTTTCCTGGCTCTCTCATGCCATGCTTTGAATGCCTGCAATTTCTGTTGATTGGGAACATCAGGAAGAACTGGTTCTTCCTCATTTCCTGCAACAAATTCCCAATATCCTTTTCCCATAAGGAAATTCATCATTCTAAACTTCCATGCTTGGAAGTTGTTCTTGTCAAGCTTTTCCATTACAATCTCTGAAAGAGAATCAGACGCCATTACAGAATACTGCAAAAAATTATGTCACTGCAGAGAACACAGCTTCAGCCTCAAAAGGGCAAATCTGCAAAACTGACGAAAGTGGTATTTAACCACACAGTCACTTCCTAGTGACGATTTTGCATCAACAGGCAACAAGGATGATTCTGTAACTCCCAATGTCTTTGCACACCGGCATACGATGCAATTTCTACAGTAACTTTTCACCGACCTGTAGAACAGTGGCTGCATAGCATAAAACCGGGCCTTTTCCTAAGTGCGTGCAGAAAACTTCCGCCTCCAAAACAGGCCCCGAAATGGCCTTAAATCAAAAAAACAGGGTCGCCCCGCAATATATACTGCCCTCTTGCTTCACCACGAAGGGCGTCTCAACCTGAGACAATGCACTCTTGCAATTTTCGGCTGTGCTACCTGCAGAGATCTGCTCCCAAAACCAAAAATGAAAGCAACACTGCTCCTCTTACCAGAACACCGCGAGCTTGGCTTGCTTTCTTGAGCTCCTTACCACGAACAAGGCTCTGATACCATGTCAAGTTTGTGGGAGAGAAGGAAGGAGTCTCACTTGTAGCTTTCTTGCTTGCAAAATGGGGGAATACACACAAAGGTGGAGGCTGAAAAACAGTTTTCCTCTTCTTAGTTGTGTAAGCCAAAAAGAACTCTCGTACATAGAAATAGAAGAACCCTATATATGGGTCTCAAACCAAACTCAACTAACTAAGGTGGCATACTAACTGAGCCACGAAATAGAGTAGATAAGGATAGCTGTCATCTAGCTATTATTCATGGGCGGTGTACCAACCGCATCTGCAACTGACAAGTCGGTGACATAAATGCACAACGGTCACCCTGGCATATCACGAGTGGAGCTCGATATCTCAACAAGAACAAGGGTTGGCGGGTTCTAAGTACAAGTCTAATTTTCTAGAGGATGAGTAGATATCCTGCTTCATCACCCTTCTTTGAGGCTGATTTGCCAAGTTAGGGTAATTATGAATTGCCTAGCAAGCAATTGACCAATCAAGTGAGGACAATGGGGTGGCCAAGAACAAAGGGGAAACTAGCAACACAGCTTACAAAACCCTTAGGACATTGCCAAGTCACAATTGATCCCGGATCGAATACTGGATGTATTCAGAAAGAAGGATTCACACCTTAGCAGTTGGCCGTATAAGCCGTATAAACGACCATTGGAGTGCTTGTGTTTGTACACTTAGGAGAAAAATAGGCATATTGGAGAGGTATCTCGCGCCATGCTCAATGAAAAAGACTTGCCAGATTTTTATTGGGCTGAGGCAGTTGCTACAACAGTCTACATAATGAACAGGACTCCCACTGCATCAATATATGGGATGGCTCCAGAGGAGAGGTATACTGGTAGGAAACCAGATATTTCTCATTTAAAAAATTTTGGTTGCATTGCCTATGTACATGTGCCAGATGAGTTGAGATCCAAGTTGGATCCAAAAGCTGAGAAGTGCATCTTTATTGGTTACTCTCTGCAGCAAAAAGGGTATAGATGCTATAACCCTTCTACTCGTAAGTTTACAGCGAGCAGAGATGTTGTTTTTGATGAGATGAGTAGCTGGTATAAACCAGAAAATGTGATTGATGATGTAGATGCACAAAATGGTAATGCTGCACAGAATTCACAGCAGCAGTCACAAAATATTAGTGGACTTGGAGCGTCCTCTAGCAGTGGTTCACATTCTTTGCCATGGACAGGTAGATTGAGATAAGGAGAATCTTCTCAAAGAAATGCAGATAATGGTATGCAGGTATCATGAAAAGGAAAAGAGAAGGTTGATCAGCCCATGTTTGATGTGAATGCAGGTCACTCTTATGTGGATGGTGAATCCAGTGGCTCAGAACAGAGCATTGATGATGAATTGGGTATTCCTTCTATTGTTACACCTGGAGTAAGGAAGACCAGGGATGTTTTGAGAGCACCTGGGAGTGAACCTACTTTGCGCAGGTCTAGCAGAGTTAGGTATCCTGTGGATAGGCTGAAATATGATGGATTTACAGCCATTCACTATGCATATATGGTCAAAGTGATACAGGAACCAGAGCCCACTTCTTTTGAGCAAGCCATGGGAAAAGAAAAATGGGAGAAAGCCATGGATGAAGAAATGGATGCCTTGGAAGCAAATGCTACATGGGAATTGGTACCTTTGCCTAAAGGTAAGAATGCAATTGGCTGTAAGTGGGTTTATAAGGTGAAGCACAATGCAGATGGTTCTGTGAATAGATACAAGGCAAGATTAGTAGTCAAGGGGGTATGCACAAACATATGGCATTGACTATGAAGAAACATTCAGTCCGGTTGCAAGGATGGAAACCGTAAGAGTAGTCATTGCTATGGCTGCATCAAAGGGATGGTCTTTACATCAGATGGATGTAAAGAATGCCTTCTTGCATGGTGATTTGCAAGAAGAGGTCTATATGGAACAGCCACCAGGTTATGTGCATGTTGTTCATCCTGAGTTTGTTTGCAGGTTGAAGAAAGCCTTGTATGGCTTGAAGCAAGCACCTAGAGCATGGTCTGACAAGATAGGACAGTATCTTGTCACTATTGGCTTTCAGATTTCCAAGGCAGATTTCTCACTTTATGTGAGAAAAACAGAGAAAGGTATTATGCTACTTGTCATTTATGTTGATGATTTGATTATGATAGGTGACAGTGATGAAGATATCCTTCATGTGAAAATGCTATTGAAGCAGAAGTTTGAGATGAAGGATTTGGGAGAGCTGCATTATTTCTTGGGCATTGAGGTGATTAGATCACCAAGTGGGATACAGCTCTTGCAAAGGCAGTATGGATTGGACATGCTGTCCAAATATGGGATGATAGGCTGTAAGCCTATTTCAGTTCCTTTGGAGCAAAATGTGAAGCTGAGCACAGATGGAGGTGAGCCTCTAAAAGACCCTACTATGTACAGACGCATAGTAGGAAGCTTGATTTATATGACTATTACCAGGCCAGATTTGGGCTATGCTGTTGGATTGGTAAGTCAGTTTATGCAGGCTCCAAGGAAACCGCATTTGGATGCGGCTAGACGCATACTCAGGTATGTGAAGTCCACATTGCAGTATGGACTATTTTATGAGACTGGGGTTTAAATACAGTTGCATGGATACATTGATGCTGATTGGGCTGGTAGCATTTCTGATAGACGATCTACCAGTGGATATGTGTTCTCTTTTGGGAGTGCTGCAGTCACTTGGAGCAGCAAGAAACAGCCTACAGTTGCCTTGTCGAGCACAAAGGCTGAGTACAGGGGTGCAGCAATGGCTGCATGTGAGGTAGCTTGGTTGCATAAGCTACTTTATGATATGCATCAACCTACAGATGGGCCAGTTGTCATTTATTGTGACAACATGAGCAGTATACACTTGGCAAATAACCCAGTCTATCATGCTAGAACAAAGCACATTGAGGTGCATTATCACTATGTGCGGGAGAGGGTTTTACTAGGTCTTATTGATCTAGTTTATGTTAGCACAGAGGATCAGGTAGCTGACATATTTACGAAAGCATTGGGTGCAGAGAAGCTGCGTAAGTTCAGAGACCTGCTTGGTGTGCAGGAATTGGGATTGAGCTCGAGGGGGAGTGTTGAGATATCGAGCTCCACTCGTGATATGCCAGGGTGACCGTTGTGCATTTATGTCACCGACGTGTTAGTTGCAGATGCGGTTGGTACACCGCCCATGAATAATAGCTAGATGACAACTATCCTTATCTACTCTAGTTCGTGGCTCAGTTAGTATGCCACCTTAGTTAGTTGAGTTTGGTTTGAGACCCATATATAGGGTTCTTCTATTTCTTTGTACTTGATTCCTTTTTGGCTTACACAACTAAGAAGAGGAAAACTGTTTTCAGCCTCCACCTTTGTGTGTATTCCCCCATTGTGCAAGTAAGAAAGCTACAAGTGAGACTCCTTCCTTCTCTCCCACAATCTTGACACTCCTTGGGTCACTACGCTCAGCTCCCTCCTTTTTACATGCCCAAGTATGTTGATAAAATAAAAACCCAAAAAAAAGAAATGTACTGAAAGAAAATACTCCTTGATTAGGCTACAGGAGTCCTCGCCTTGTAGGAGCTCCTAGTTGTGTTGTCTTTAGTTGGTAAGTAGTTCAGACTACCACTTAGGGCAACCTCTTTGATAGGTTTTTTAGTTTGGCTGTGTTGGAGCAGTTGGTTAGCGACTCACTTCAGATCTTCTATTAGATGATGCTAGGCCTACTCCTTGTGGATGTCATGCCTTGGTTCTGTCCAGGGGTAGGGGGAGCATTGTGCTGAGTTTTATTATATATTTGTTTTATATCAGTTTGATGCTTCTTTGGTTGTTTATGTGTAGATATGTTCATGGATTCGACAGGCTGAGTCGCCCTATCCCATGGTTGCCAATGAGAGTAGAATTTTGGTGCCGAGAATTGCTTAAAAATAGCTAAAAATTATGAATATCAAGGAAAAAATATCCAATGTCAAAGGCGGCAGCTCGACCTAGGACGATTTTAAGCGTCAAAGTGCTCTAAGGACGCTCGGGCAACACTTGCGTATTTTTAGTGATTTTTCCATGCGCCTGTGGTAGTCAGTGGAGCTATCAGTCAGTGCGGGATGCCGAGACGAGCTCACAGAAATTTTCAGATCGCGATTCGTACACCGTATGCGAGAGAGACGGGAAAAGGGCCAAAAGGCCGGTCAAAAATTGGGAGGTGCCCAAAAAAGAGAAGTGAAGGGGTGTCTTTGTGAAGGGGCACCCCCCTTCCAAAAAAACATGATTGAGGGGGGGGCGGCGTGCTGCAGGCGCCGAAAAAAACGGCGCCCCCCCTCCCCCTCAAAATGGAGATGTTGGCTTGAAAGTAAGCCATGGAAGTAATCACAGCAGGCCACTACATTCATCCCGCGCTCCACATCACTCGGGTCCACGCAAGAAATGGCAGCCTATAGAGGAAGAGAGAAAATCAGTCTTTCTCTCTCCTCCCTCTCTCTCCTCTAAAGGCAGGTTCATGTGGGAAGAGAAAAGAAGAAGAAAGAATGGTGGAGGCTTGTCCGGCATTGATCGGATTGCTCCACGGGCTGGAAATGGTGACTTGTGATCGTCATGAGCATGAAGTGCTACTGATTTTCAGATTTGCAGCCATGGACATGAAACCCGAAACACGCAAATAAGCGGTAATTCAATTTTTTCAAAGGAAATTTGAGATTTCATGGCTCTTGATTGATAAAATGTTGTTCATGTGGGCTAAAATTTGTTTATGTTGCTGTTTTCCATGTCAAGATTGTGGGAGAGAAGGAAGGAGTCTCGCTTGAAGCTTTCTTGCTTGCACAATGGGGGAAGACACACAAGGGTGGAGGCTGAAAACAGTTTTCCTCTTCTTAGTTGTGTAAGCCAAAAGAACTCTTTTACAAAGAAATAGAAGAACCCTATATATGGGTCTCAAACCAAACTCAACTAACTAAGGTGGCATACTAACTGAGCCACGAACTAGAGTAGATAAGGATAGCTATCATGTAGCTATTATTCATGGGCGGTGTACCAACCGCATCTACAACTGACAAGTCGGTGACATAAATACACAACGGTCACCCTGGCGTATCACGAGTGGAGCTCGATATCTCAACACTCCCCCTCGAGCTCAATCCCAATTCCTGCACACCAAGCAGGTCTCTGAACTTGCGCAGCTTCTCTGCGCCCAATGCCTTCGTAAATATGTCAGCTACCTGATCCTCTGTGCTGACATAAACTAGATCAATAAGACCTAGTAAAACCCTCTCTCGCACATAGTGATAATGCACCTCAATGTGCTTTGTTCTAGCATGATAGACTGGGTTATTTGCCAAGTGTATACTACTCATGTTGTCACAATAAATGACAACTGGTCCATCTGTAGACTGATGCATATCATAAAGTAGCTTATGCAACCAAGCTACCTCGCATGCAGCCATTGCTGCACCCCTGTACTCAGCCTCTATGCTCGACAAGGCAACTGTAGGCTGTTTCTTGCTGCTCCAAGTGACTGCAGCACTCCCAAAAGAGAACACATATCCACTGGTAGATCGTCTATCAGAAATACTACCAGCCCAATCAGCATCAGTGTATCCATGCAACTGTATCTGAACCCCAGTCTCATAAAATAGTCCATACTGCAATGTGGACTTCACATACCTGAGTATGCGTCTAGCCGCATCCAAATGTGGTTTCCTTGGAGCCTGCATAAACTGACTTACCAATCCAACAACATAGCTCAAATCTGGACTGGTAATAGTCATATAAATCAAACTTCCTACTATGCGTCTGTACATAGTAGGGTCTTCTAGAAGCTCACCTGCATCTGTGCTCAGCTTCACATTCTGCTCCAAAGGAACTGAAATAGGCTTACAGCCTGTCATCCCATATTTGGACAGCATGTCCAATCCATACTGCCTCTGCAAGAGCTGTATCCCACTTGGTGATCTAATCACCTCAATGCCCAAGAAATAACGCAGCTCTCCCAAATCCTTCATCTCAAACTTCTGCTTCAATAGCATTTTCACATGAAGGATATCTTCATCACTGTCACCTGTCATAATCAAATCATCAACATAAATGACAAGTAGCATAATACCTTTCTCTGTTTTCCTCACATAAAGTGAGAAATCTGCCTTGGAAATCTGAAAGCCAATAGTGACAAGATACTGTCCTATCTTGTCAGACCATGCTCTAGGTGCTTGCTTCAAGCCATACAAAGCTTTCTTCAACCTGCAAACAAACTCAGGATGAACAGCATGCACATAACCTGGTGGCTGCTCCATATAGACCTCTTCTTGCAAATCACCATGCAAGAAGGCATTCTTTACATCCATCTGATGTAAAGACCATCCCTTTGATGCAGCCATAGCAATGACTGCTCTTACGGTTGCCATCCTTGCAACCGGACTGAATGTTTCTTCATAGTCAATGCCATATGTTTGTGCATACCCCTTGACTACTAATCTTGCCTTGTATCTGTTCACAGAACCATCTGCATTGTGCTTCACCTTATAAACCCACTTACAGCCAATTGCATTCTTACCTTTAGGCAAAGGTACCAATTCCCATGTAGCATTTGCTTCCAAGGCATCCATTTCTTCATCCATGGCTTTCTCCCATTTTTCTTTTCCCATGGCTTGCTCAAAAGATGTGGGTTCTGGTTCCTGTATCACTTTGACCATATATGCATAGTGAATGGCTGTAAATCCATCATATTTCAGCCTATCCACAGGATACCTAGCTCTCGTAGACCTGCGCAAAGTAGGTTCACTCCCAGGAACTCTCAAAACATCCCTGGTCTTCCTTACTCCAGGTGTAACAATAGAAGGAATACCCAACTCATCATCAATGCTCTGTTCTGAGCCACTGGATTCACCATCCACATAAGAGTGACCTGCATTCACATCAAACATGGGCTGATCAACCTTCTCTTTTCCTTTTCGTGATACCTGCATACCACTATCTGCATTGCTTTGAGAAGATTCTCCTGATCTCAATCTGCCTGTCCATGGCGAAGAATGTGAACCACTGCTAGAGGATGCTCCAGGTCCACTAATATTTTGTGACTGCTGCTGTGAATTCTGTGTAGCATTACCATTTTGTGCATCTTCATCATCAATCACATTTACTGGTTTATACCAGCTACTCATCTCATCAAAAACAACATCTCTGCTCACTGTAAACTTACGAGTAGAAGGGTTATAGCATCTATACCCTTTTTGCTGCAGAGAGTAACCAATAAAGATGCACTTCTCAGCTTTTGGATCCAACTTGGATCTCAGCTCATCTGGCACATGTACATAGGCAATGCAACCAAAAATTTTCAAATGAGAAATATCTGGTTTCCTACCAGTATACCTCTCCTCTGGAGTCATTCCATGTATTGCTGCAGTGGGAGTCCTGTTCATTATGTAGACTGCTGTAGCAACTGCTTCAGCCCAATAAAAATCTGGCAAGTCTTTTTCATTGAGCATGGCACGAGATACCTCTCCAATATGCCTGTTTTTCCTTTCTGCAATTCCATTTTGTTGTGGGGTATAACTGCATGAATATTGCTGCTTTATGCCATGCTCCTGCAAGAACTTTGCAAACTCATTTGAGAGGTACTCTCCCCCTCCATCTGACCTTAGGCATTTTATCTGCAAGCCTGTTTCTTTTTCAACCATAGCTTTAAGAGTTTTGAAATGCCCAAAAACTTCACTTTTCTTTTTCATAAAATACACCCAAACTTTTCTGCTATAGTCATCAATAAAACTGACAAAATAATGACAGCCTCCAAGAGATGCAGCTTTAGTTGTCCACACATCAGAGTGAATTAATTCCAATGGCTTCTCACTCTCTTGAACATGTCTAGGAAATGGTTTCCTTGCCTGTTTTCCAAACTGACAGGCTTCACATACCTTATGCATTTCTGCAACCTTGAATTTGGGCAATCCTGCAACAATATTTTGGGCCTGCATTGATTTAAGTCGCTGTACATTAACATGACCAATGCGTTTATGCCAGATATCAATATCTGCAACTACACCGGTCCCATGTGCAAACATTGCTGCACTCAATTCAGACATGTCTGCATCCAATGTAAACATTCTGCCCTTCTTCTTTCCTTTTGCTATCAAGCGACCTTTATTTTTCATATCCTCAACAAAGCATCCATGAGGATTAAATCTGACCTGCAAGCCCTGTTCAACCATTTGACCGACAGAAACCAGATTCTTGGTGATATTCGGGACATGAAATACATCGGACAGGTATTTCTTTTTCCCATCCTGCATAGACAAGGGAATTTTTCCAATCTGCACAATAGGATGTGCAGTATCATCACCAGTCTCCACAAATCCTGGTTTTTCCATTTTCCTTGCATCCTCCATCCATTCTGCATGACCTGTCATGTGGTTTGATGCACCTGAGTCAACATACCATACATCATTGCTTTCTTCTGCACTTGTCATAGAATTGTTCATGTGCTGCACCATGAACAAATGCTCATTTCTGTCATCACCCTGTCTGCTAGAAGATGCATAATTCCCTTGTTGCAGTTTTCCATTCATGATGTCATTCTGCTTTTTATAGCAGTCTTTAGCCATATGACCCATTTTACCACAGTAGTAGCATTCAACATTACTGTTTGCATTTTGGCCTCTCTGCCATCCACCACGACCTCTTTGGCTCCCCCTGCCTCTAGAGTTACCACGTCCTCCTCCATAGGACTGGTTTTCTTGAGTTTCCTGCATATTCTGATTTCTACCACGGCCTCCAAATCGGCCTCCTCTACCTCTGCCTCTACCTCTTCCAGCATTTGAGTAGAAGACAGCTTCTTTTGAAGTTCCTCCTGAAGAAGATGCACCACCATTTCTTTGCTCCTCAGAAATTAGAAGAGCAATCAACTCCTCAAAATCAGGAAATCTTTCACGAACTGAAATGGATGTCCGAAACTGTGCATAATCCTTTCCTAGACCATTCAAGGTCACAGAAACTAAATCATCATCTTCCACTGGCGACCCAATGGAAGCAAGTGCATCTGCAATCTTCTTCACCTTCATGTGGTAGTCGTTGATGCTCATATTTTCTCTTTGCACATTATGCAACTCTTGCTTGAGCTGCATTTTCCTGGCTTGAGTATTTGTGCTATACATTTTTGACAAAGTATCCCATGCCTCCTTTGGCGTACTTGCATCCTGAATATGCACAATCATAGAGTCTGAAATGCTGATAGACAGCCAGTACATAACTTTCCTGGCTCTCTCATGCCATGTTTTAAATGCCTGCATTTGCTGTTGATTGGGAACATCAGGAAGAACTGGTTCTTCTTCATTTCCTGCAACAAATTCCCAATATCCTTTTCCCATAAGGAAATTCGTCATTCTAAACTTCCATGCTTGGAAGTTGTTCTTGTCAAGCTTTTCAGTGACAATCTGTGAAAGAGAATCAGATGCCATTACAGAACACTGCAAAAAATTCTGTCACTGTAAAAAACACAGCTTCACCCTCACAAGGGAAAATCTGCAAAACTGGCGAAAGTGGTATTTGACCACATAGTCACTTCCTAGTGACGATTTTGCATAAACAGGCAACAGGGATGATTCTGTAACTCCCAATGTCTCTGCGCACAGGCATACAATGCAATTTCTACAGTAACTTTTCACCGACCTGTAGAACAGTGGTTGCACAGCATAAAACTGGGCCTTTTCCTGAGTGCGTGCAGAAAACTTCCGCCTCCAAAACAGGCCCCAAAATGGCCTCAAATCAAAAAAACAAGGTCGCCAAGGGCTAAAGCCCTTACCCGCAACATATACTGCCCTCTTGCTTCACCGCGAAGGGCGTCTCAACCTGAGACAATGCACTCTTGCAATTTCCGGCTGTGCTACCTGCAGAGATCTGCTCCCAAAACAGAAAATGAAAGCAACTGCTCCTCTTACCAGAACACCGCGAGCTTGGCTTGCTTTCTTGAGCTCCTTACCACGAACAAGGCTCTGATACCATGTCAAGATTGTGGGAGAGAAGGAAGGAGTCTCGCTTGAAGCTTTCTTCCTTGCACAATGGGGGAAGACACACAAGGGTGGAGGCTGAAAACAGTTTTCCTCTTCTTAGTTGTGTAAGCCAAAAGAACTCTTTTACAAAGAAATAGAAGAACCCTATATATGGGTCTCAAACCAAACTCAACTAACTAAGGTGGCATACTAACTGAGCCACGAACTAGAGTAGATAAGGATAGCTATCATGTAGCTATTATTCATGGGCGGTGTACCAACCGCATCTACAACTGACAAGTCGGTGACATAAATACACAACGGTCACCCTGGCGTATCACGAGTGGAGCTCGATATCTCAACATTCCATGAGTATTTGTTGATCATAATCAGAAAATTAGAAAAACATGCATCGTGTGGCCCAAAATAATACACTAAAACACGTAAAATATGGAAAATCAAGGGAAAATGATGTTTTTGGGCATAAAAATGGAAGAATAAATAGGAACACCAACTAAATTTTCATTTTTGTTGCAAGAAAGAACTAAGGGCCACAGCCCATAACCTATTTTGAATTTTTAGTAATAAAAATAATGCAAAAAATAAGGAAAAATACAAGAAAAATAGAGAAAAACCACTAAAAATAGGGAAAAAATACATTTTGGGTGCGGAAAATTAATGAAAATTAAGAACAATGTTTGAGAATGTTTGTGGGGACTGAAGCATGAGGATTTGCCTCAGTTCAATCCCACCTTTTTGTTCTAGTGTGTCTTTTTCCGTTTTTTACACATAAAATGATGGCAAAATGCCTTATAAATCTATACAACAATGCAACATTTGATCGATGGGAGGGTAGAGTAGTTAAAATGTGTTTAAATGAGGAGTAAAATGATGAAAAGATTGCTGGTTTTTGTTTGCATGCCATATAGGTCGGTGAATAATTATAGAATGAGAGCCTAGTAGCACGAGGGTTTCCTTAGTGCTAGGTTCATGCAACGCCGCATAAGAATGGTAGTTGAAAATCATTGAAAGGATGTTTTCCACATGTGCACAATATTGATTTTACAATTGTTTGAGCACTTGGCACCCACAATATGCATAAATCATGGAAATATTTAAAGGTATCAGAAATCCTGGATGCACATCAATTGCTTTTATTAGGACCTTGACCCACGTTGAGTGAGAGACAGGACACCCTAAGCCATAGGCTAGTCGTGGGGTCTAGGGGAAAGAGAAGTAAGGACAATGGTACATTCCTGTATACGATTAAATGATACCTTGAGTGGATTTTGTACGAAATGTTTATATGTTGAGCGACGCACCGAGGGGCCAATCCCCAAGGTGTAGGAGAGTCACAGAGGGGTGGCGGCATTCAGCCGTTGGAGGACCCCCTATGTCTGTGCTTCGTGCCATTAGGCAATGTGTAAGGGACTCCCCCTGAGGAGTAGTGGGTGAGAGAAGAGTGGACTACAAACGACGTAATACAAACACAAGATATTTAGGAAGGCAATGTATGTGTCATCAACGCTCCTGGCCGCGAGGCCATGGGGTTGTTGAGCACGTGAGATAGAGGTCCGGCTAGTGCACGAGCCAGTGCCGGCCCGTTTAAGGTTCCATCACTATGTGATGATTTCCATTCAAATTGGTGTATTCTCTTACTTTTTTGTGGTCTCTTGATGAATTCTATGAAGAATATGAAAATGATAATAAATATTGTTCAAGTTAAATCTGTGGGAGAATTGTTTCTATAAAGCTGTGTGAAGATTTATTGTTCTCCTAATGTTCTTTTCCTTATTGTGGTCACATAAAATATAAACAATATTCTTGTTGATGATACAATATATATTTTCTTGCAATAGATTCCCATTTTTCTTGATGTTCCTCTTGGGGCTCCATATTTTTGGTGCGCAGTCGATTGGGAAATACTGCCATCAACATGCATCAGAAGGGGTTAAAAATGAAGGAAATGGCATTGTTGAGAGGAGAAGAAATCAATGGATGCTTGCAAAGTTACTTCTACCACTGAAGAATTGGAAATTCTCATTGTGAAACCCACTTTCTACAAGAAGTTTATACCACAATGGTAGAAACATATTACTATCTTGATGTAGGCTCTATGTGGTGGACTATTTCCTCTCCCTGGTTGCTGCTAAAGCAACATAGACGTGCATCTTGGTGGCAAATTTTTTGGGAGCAAATTGAGGAGAAAAAATAGAGAGAATGACCATCCATGGGAGATTTGGTCTTCATTGAAGAGTTTCCAGATATCATCATGTGGGAGATTGTGAAGAAGCTTCAAGAGTCGTGGTCAATTGAAGTTCACAAGAACAAGAATGAAAAAACTTAGAATCCATTCATGGATGCTCAACAATAAGATACATGGGATGCTTGGTGGCATGACTAACAACCTTCTATTTGTCCAGTTAGCAATCCATTGGAAGCTAGTAGATAGAATGTTTTTCACGATATATATTGTTAAAACCAAGCTGAAGAAGCTAGCATTACTATGATGATGGCATCACAACAATGCTTAGAAGAATGAGTTTTGATACCTTCAAAACTAAACATCTTCCCCTCTGTAGCAAAATGAAAGTTAAATTCAGAGACATTGAAAATAAGAAAGTAGAAGAAATGTTGCCAAGAGAGTCTTCTAGAGACTAAAGCCCTTCTGATTCTATTCTGTTGAGTACAGACAAACTAGGTGGAGCTAACTCCTTGATGAATGACATAGTCAAGAGGCAAGCACTGTTGAGATATCGAGCTCCACTCGTGATATGCCAGGGTGACCGTTGTGCATTTATGTCACCGACGTGTCAGTTGCAGATGCGGTTGGTACACCGCCCATGAATAATAGCTACATGACAGCTATCCTTATCTACTCTAGTTTGTGGCTCAGTTAGTATGCCACCTTAGTTAGTCGAGTTTGGTTTGAGACCCATATATAGGGTTCTTCTATTTCTATGTACTTGAGTTCTTTTTGGCTTACACAACTAAGAAGAGGAAAACTGTTTTCAGCCTCCACCTCTGTGTGTATTCCCCCATTGTGCAAGCAAGAAAGCTACAAGTGAGACTCCTTCCTTCTCTCCCACAATCTTGACAAGCACTAGAACGAGTCTAGAGATATGTGAGAAGAGAGAAAGCAAAAATCAAAGTAAAAAATAAGCTATCAGAAGCCTCCTTTGTTGACGCCCTAGCGGTAGTCTTTACAAAAGTCCCCATGGCGACTCAAGGTCCCCTTCCTAGTCAGATCCACCCTGGAAATATTGATGACATGTTAGCGAATGTAGTCACATTGCCTATCTTTAAGGGAGAGTACAATGAAGACCCTAATCTTCATATAGTAGAGTTTATGGTAGCATGTGTAGCTAACAATGCCAGAATCCCCAAGTTTCAAATGCACGGCATTTCAGTGGTATGAGAGACAATGTATGAACTTTTGGCACATGGGACGACCTAAAGTATGCCTTCCTCATCATTAAATTTAGGTGTGAAGGTTTCGAAGAGCGGATGCGAGAGGAGTTCATAAACTTAAGTCGAAGGGGTGGAAGCATATGTCTCTAAAAAGGAGTCCATATTGAAGAGATGGACCAACCATCACTTGGATGAAGGCATCCACTAGAAGGGAGTTTTTCTTAGAGGCCTACAACCAAAATTTCATAAGTTTTTGGAATTAAGAAGACCAGTCAACTTGCAAGCCACAATGGAAGGTGCAAGATTGTATGATGAATTTGAAGCAAGGTTTTCTATGACCTCAATAAGAGGAGACTTACCTCTTCCCATGCCAGGAATGGTATACCCACCAAATGCAGTCCCAAGGACTGTTCCCTACCCCTACCCTCAAATGCAAAGAGTGTTGCAATACAGTGCACCAAATCCATTGTAGCCACATGGCAATACCTCAAATGATGGTTCAGCCACACCAACAATGGACTCAAACAATTTCCCCAATGGCGACTCAACAATGACAATGGAACCCTACCAACTGGAAGCAACAATCCCTAGTCTCAATAGAAGCTTTGTAGAATCAAAATCACAACATATGACCCTCTGGATCAACCCGACTAGTTTATGCAGTGATTGCAGAGGCTTCCCAAAATCCTACTATAATTACTCCAAGAGGAAAAATTTTGAAGGACTACCTATCCAATTTAGTTATAAGCATCAAGAAGGAGCTGATGGATATGATTACAGAATAGCTGCAGATGCTGAAGGTGAATAGCACCAACATATCAAGTCCTACAGGAGGTGAAAGAGATGTTATGTGATCTAATACATGTTGCAAAAAGTATCATTAAGCAGGACATTTAGCAACTAAATGTACCCGAAAACCAACTATCCCTAGAGCTTTCTATTCGTATTGTTTAAGGAAGAACCATACAGAGGATATTTGTTCTCTGAATGAGATGCATGAAAGAAGGGAGAAAGATGAAGAAGCAAGATTCAACTTATTGGAATCCAAGATGATAACTCAGGATATCGAACGCAAGCCTAGAGAGTTCGGTCCTAATTTTGGTCCAATGAGGTTTCCCTCTCAAAGTTACAGAGGAAGACAGTCTGGGTGGCCAGAGATTAGAAGTCGAGTGTTATAGATGCAGAGAAAATGGACATATCTCACCAAATTTTCCAAAACCTAAAAGGATTATGGACTACAAACCCTATGTAGTTGATGCAAAGAAGAAGGCCAGAGTGCAAAAGACTATCCAAGTCTAGCTCCTGTAAAAGCTACCCCTGATATCCAACATAAGACCCAAGAATTACAAAGACAATTATATAGACAAGACCAAAGGTCCAAGAGATAGAGAATGACAAAGTACCTCCACTAGTAGAGGAAGTGTAGATGATGCCACCTCTAGAGGAAAGAGGAAAGATAAAATTGGGGGTTGCCCCATTCCCTAGCTAATTGGAGAAGCCCATGGGCCCTATCAAAGAATATGCTGGTTGATCAAAGATGATCTAGACACCTTCAAACCAAACCTAACATTTCAACAATGTTGATGTTGTCTCCTAGCTATCAAAAGAAATTCAAAAGCATACTAACAAGAAGAAGAGGCCTGAGGATTGCTCCCTCAATAGCAACCAAGTCCAACAAAGCCCCCACAACCTCTTGTGAAAGAAGTGGATGTGGCTAATGCCTTCATGGATCCTAGTATCCAAGAAATTGGTATGTGGATTGAAGGATGGTTTATAGCAAATTCATTGATTGATGGAGCTTCATCAATGAACATAATGACAAATGTGACAATGAAGGATCTAGGCTTGCAAGGAATGCAGCCTACATAGTGGCTTATCAGACTAGTAGATCAAAGCTAAATTAAGCCTTTGGGCATTCTCCCATATGTGAATATAACCCTTGCAAGAAGAGATTATTGGCTAACCTATTTGGTGGTAAAACCAAATTCCTACATGATCTCATATCATCTGTTGCTAGGAAGACCATGGCTTTTTGAAATAAGGGCATAGACAGATTGGTTCAAAGGAACCCTAATCCTCGGCGGAGGACCCAACAAAGTGATGCTAAAGTTGTATGGATTGAAAAAAGGTAATGCATCTACTTCCATTGAAGTCTCAATAGGCTCTTCCAACGAAATAATAGATGGCACATCAGGAGAGAAAGAAGCTGTCAAATAGGTCTTTCCCAAGAAAATAGAGGCACTGTCTCCCTAGCAATGGGCATTAAAAGCCAAATCCTGAAAGAAGCAAAGTCTTTGTTAGTTAATACCTCTTTCCTGAACCCAAATTGGCTTCTGAAGTCACCTCTGACAGCGAGATAGAAGCACAGATATATTGTTCTCCTTGTTATGTGGCTGTAGCAGAGACAGAGACAGAAACAAAAACAAAGATAGATACAGAAGTAGAAGTAGAGGATACAACAAATGATCTATTCTTCTCTTATAGAGCCCCTACAAAGGCCGAGACAGATTTCGAAGAGGATGAAGATGACAATGAAGAATAAGACTATGAAAGTGAACTGAAGAATATATCCTACTCACAGAGAAGGCACAAACTAGGAAGAAGTTCTAGAGGAGGCTATAGAAGCAGAAGACCCCATGCTGTTAGACAGAATGACTTTGGTACCCTTTGGACTGGCTAATGGGTTGCATCATATGCAAAACCTTCAAAAGAAAGGGATTAAGTAGAATAAACCTTCCTTCAGTAGTGGCTCTTGTCACCCGAAGTCACCTCTCCTAAGAGAGGATGATGATGATGCACCGTGCCAACAACTACCAGTCTTGCAGCAACCCAAACAGAACTCTGAAGGGTCTTGTTGTGTGACATTCCTAGAGGCATCCTCATTAGAAGATCAGTCCTCGAGCCAAGAGGTAGCTAATTTCCAAACCAAATATAAAACAATCCTAATATTCTTTCAACATCCCAAGGAGCAAGTAGAGTCCTCATTGAAAGAGGAAGTCAGTTTCAGTGGAGCATCAAAAGAGGAGACCTCTCCCGTGAAGGAGTCAGATCTATACTGAGAAGATAGTCCCCGTGGGACCTTCATTCATGAAGTGGAAGATGAAAGAAATTAATTTTTGTGGATGCTAATGGTATTGAACATCACCTGAAGGTGGGTGTCAGCCTCCTGAGAGAAAAGTTATTGGTTCTGCATGACCTTTTGAAAGAGAAATTAGACGTGTTTGCATGTTCCTACAAAGATATAAAGGGGATTGATCCTAAGTGTGCCAGCATCATATCGGCCTAGAGCCCGATCCCAAGCCTGTGAGGTAAAGATAGAGATGCATGAATCCAAATTACTCCACTTGTGTGAAGGGGGTGTGACCCTTGGGGTCTCCACCCCCCGAAAATTGATGAATGAGGGGGGGAGGGGGGGGGGGGGGGGGGCATTTTTTTTGTGGGAAAAAAAACCGTGAAGGCGCCATGGATGCAGACGACGACTTCATGAGGGAGAGGGAGAGGGGGTCATCATACTAGCCTGATACACTCTTTCTTCACTCTCCATCACCGATCTTCACGCAAGCAATGGCTACCTGGACATGGAGAACCAGTTTTAGTATTTTCCTCTCCTCCATCTCTCTCCTCTAAACGGTGCTTCACATGGCAAGAATCAAGAAGAGGATGTGAGTGGCGGATGCTTGTTCGACATGAATTGGATTGCTCCAAGATCAAGAGGAGGCTGATGGGACATGTTCAACATTGAATATTTGTTGCTGGTTGGTTCGTTGGCAACCCAATAAAATAATAAAAAAACCCACAACACACAAGTAAGTGGTATGCGTCATTTTTACAAATGAAAATTGCTTCTTTTTTATGTTTGATGGTTGAAATGGAATTCATATGGAGAAAAAATTTGTTTGGATCTTTTTTGCATTATGATTGAGGGTTGTGCATAAAAGAAATGCAGATTTGTAATAATAAATAGTTGCAATAATTAAATTATAACTTGAAAAGCGCATTTTTAGTGTAAAAATAAAGGTTTTACTGGCTTCGGATGGAGAAAAGAGATGCGCGTGGGATGAAATTCTGAGACAAAATATCTTTCAGCTGTCATAATCAGTCACTAATCATAATTCAAAAAATAATCTATTTTATGCACAAATAAATAGAAAAAAATAGTTAAAAATAGGGAAATTTAGGATTTTCGCGTTATAAAAATCTAAAAATTTTTGATTCGTGGTTGTGGCTATATAACAAAGTTGAGTCATGAATATTTGCTTTATTTTGGCTTTGTTTATGTGTTATAGTTTGTGGTTTTTTTGTTTTATGTGAAAAATACATACAAAATCAAACACTACACCTATGCAACGCAGCATAACCTAAACATTAGAGGGAAAGGGTGAGGTTAAGAGATTAAGAGGGTTGAGAGGGTTTTGAATCTTTGAAATATTTGATTATGCATTTCATTTAGAATTGTGATATTCCAGCTTAAGGGGCTAGTAGCACGAGGAATCGGTGTTAGTCTCCATACATCGAAGCATACGTTTAGTGAAAATCATGAAAGGGCTATTTTTTCACATCACAAAATGCTGATTTGATAAATATTTCTTGTGCACTAGGATCATATTCCCTATGCATGATGCATGACATGGTATCAATCCTGGATTGTAGAGCAATTGTCTTCCTAGGATATGACTTAAACGTGGAGTGGAAAGGAGCCTTTGCTGTAGGTCAGTTGTACGGTTTCCTTGGGACTGTTTGGTGAAGATCTATATATTCCTAGATCGTACAAAACAAGAAACGAGTGGATTTTTGTATCATGTGTACTTTTTGTTGAATCGACTCATCTTGGGGCCAATCCTGGAGTTGTAAGAGAGTCGTAGTGGCGCTGCGGCAATCAGCCAAGAGGAGCTTCCTTATGTTTGTGTTATGAGGCACTATGTCTATATGTTATGGGATCTCCCTATGAGGAGAAGGGAACTTAAACGTTGGACTACATATCAGCTCTACAAACGCATAGTTAAGTCTATCTAGTGTACATCGGTGTATTACAGATACTCTTGGCCTGCGAGGCCATGTGGTGGGGTTGTCTGTTGTGTGCGTGAGGTCCCCAACTAGTGCCATAGCCAGTGCCAGCCCATTTTAGGTCCCATCACTTAGATCCTAAGAGGGATATCACTACTTTCAAGCATTAGTGTGTCCATGATCTTCAATCCTGTCTAGAAGCAATTGTGTCACCTCCTTCAAGACAAGTTTATGCTTGCCAAAACCCCTTCTAACTACCTTTCAAAGGAGTTATTTACAGCTTCTCAAATGGTACTGAAAGGAATTACCCATTGATTGGAGTTTGTATCTCTTAGCAAAGCTGGATCAACATTTTATTAGAGCCAAAGGGGTAATGTGACTAATATTGCATTTGGTTCTTACCGTTCTATTTTCCTGATGTATGCTGCCCCTCCAAACAAAGTTCTGACATTATCACTTGATCCTCTAGAGGTTCTTCCTCCTCCTATTGAAAATAGAGAGACCACTAGAGGTTGATCTTACACTCAACGAGCTACTCGCAAAGCAACTCTTGGACAACATGGCTGCAAAGCAGAGCGGAGCAGCTTTGACAACTTCATTGCTAGTAGGACTAGGAATCACCCCGAATCCCAAGATCCAGACTAAGATACCTATGGTTTATTAAGAAACTCAACAAGTATTAGTCTTGTAATGACCCGTATATCTTTGTGGAGAATTTTAAGTATACAAGCCTAACGGCCTCATAGACCTTACTCAATGCGCACAAGCTTTTTGACTTTGCCTAGGAGACAAAGGACAAATGTGGTACGCTAGTCTAGATAATGTCAAAGGAAATAACTTCAATAACCTTAAGAGTCTCTTCATCAAGAGATTCTCTAAGGTAGGATACTTTGAAAACCTCATCATTAGGCTGATGAATGTCAATCACTCAAAAGGACGAGGAGGATATCCGAGACTATGTCACTCATATGCAAAGTATCTTCATCAAGAGAATCCCAGCCACACAAAGTGACCTAGCAAACAAGCGGTCTCCACCATGTTCATGAGTGGAATTGAAAGCAAATAGCTTTACAAGGCATGGGTGAGGAACTCAAGCTTGCAAAGGGATGTGCTGGCTAGGATCTTTAAAGAAGCCATATGAGTGGATGACTACTCAGGGAGAGAAGCTCAAGACCCACAAACCAAGAAAGCACTACCTCTAGAACCTCATAAATAGTTATAACCGTTAGTGAAAGATGTAGCCAAAGTACCCAAGATAAAGAAAAGAGTATTGAGGAGTTGGTGGACATGAAGCTAGAGTTGGCTAGGCTTCAAGAGATGATGAGAAGGCCCATACGACCTCACATGCAATGTGTGCATAGTGGAGACTCGGGGGGGTTGCTCATGAATATATGTATATATAACGTGAGTTCAAAATAAGGGGTTTTTAAAACACCATTTTTATACATTTTTTACATACAGAAGGGTGTCATATAAAGGGATTACTTATAGATTGAATAGAAAAGGGTTGTGTTTTATTCAAAAAAATTCACAGGTTAGGATATTTATAGATAGGCCATGAACGCACGTTATATAGAGAATAGATATATAGTGAACCCCCCGAGAGTAGAGAAAACCACCTTTCAGTCCAAGTGCATAGACCCTAGATCCAAACCTTGTGCCACTTGTGGTAGGTTTGGCCATGATGCAATGCATTTTCGACTACCAAGGCGATTGCCATACTCACAGCCATATAATCAGTCTTATTACCTAGGGAATAGACTGCAACCTTTTGGAAGGGGGACTCCATTAGCTTTTGGTCCTGTCCTATTTCAATTGGCGAGCGCTAAGATGCATTGGACCTCACATATTTCTATGTATTGCCTTAGCTTTTTAGCTCGCTACTCTTAATTGTAGGCAACCATGCCCTACAGTGCTTTCCTTACCAACTTTCACTTTTCCTCAAGATCAGCTATGATGTTTTTAGCTAGTCTATTGTGATGCTTTGTTTTAGCTTGCAGGTCATATTGGGTTATCATTTGCTGGGAAATCTCCCAAGTCACGACATTTTTAGGGTTGGTACTGGTTCCTAAAATGTTGCAATTTCTTGAGCAACTAGGGTGTCAATCAGATTGATCAAGCTGTATAGGGCTGTGTTCCTAATCATGCCTATTGTTGTTGCCCCCTAAGCAGCTTGATGACTCAAGTCTCTCCACATTCATTCAATGTCTGGGGTCTCCTCCTACTAGTGGGTATGCTCAACTTATCTTATCTTGTGTAAATTCTTGGCCATTCAAAATAATTGTCAATGTTATGTGCACTCAAATGCTAGTGGTGCACTCTTCAAAGTGCACTATGCAAAATCAGGCTTTCAACTTTTCTGGTGTAGGTAACAAGGGGATAAGGGTCCAGAATCCACTAGTCATAGAAGTCCAGGTTGTATTGGAAGTCTGCTCCTCTAGAGTATCCATGTTGCTTGATTGGACAAGCAGCTCACAGAGATAGGATATAAGGCTGTCCGAGTGTAGGGCCATTGAAACATTTAGCAATATGGAGCTCTTCTTTTATCGGCAGTTTGTTGAGGAGGGGATGGTGCAACAAATTTTTAGGTGGAGTTAATGCTTGTGCTTCAATGATTGCCCGGAGAAAAGTTGATTCATAGTATGTTGGGTCATATTTTAAAAAGTTGTTATTCTTTGATGCTCCATGGTGGTGACCACTTTACTACCAAGTGTAGTAGCTTCATGGTGCATTGTGAACCATTTCTATAGGAAGCGATTGGAAGAGCTCCATAGCTGCTGAAAATTATCACAAGGATCGATAAGAAATGTTGTGTTCAAATGAGATGGAAGTATTCGGCACTTTTTTATATGGTCCTATGGGATCTCCTATGCAAGTTGTTTCATAATAGGAATGCTCTTCCGAAAGAGATATTCATGTTTTTCCTAGGTAGGATTCCATTGAGAGGAAAATGCAACCATATTAGTGTCAATCATTCCTAAGTCGATCATGGTAAACAATCTAGCAAATGTGCTAAAAGTAGTATCCAATAGTGTAAAACACTTTGCAACAGGTTGTGGGTTTGGTTTGCTAAGTCCTCTATAATCTAATAGATTGAGCACCATGGGGGTGACCTTTTGAGGTGGTTGGGGATAACAAGTTGATAAGAGTTGATCCTATAAGGGGCCAAGGAAGAGGTATTTGTGAGGAATGTCTCTTCCATTGGTAGCAAACTTTCATGGAGATGCATTACTAGAGCTAACTAGATGTATTCAAGTGATGGGGATTCAGGAGAATTAATAGGGGTTGGGGGTGTCTAGTGCACTATTCAAAAGGTTAGAAAACTTGGGTAACCATAGCTTGCGGACTCCTTGATAGTAGCTCTAGGCATCTAGTAGTCTCTTGGGGACCCAACACTGTGAAGGGCATGGATTGTGGCGAGTTTGCTTACGATGGTGGAAGGGTTGCTACTTAGACCTTTTTGGCTTTTGAGGGACCAGGGCATGGAAGGGGTATTTTGGTAGCCATTTCATTGCATTGTGGAGCTAATAGGGCACTCTTTATAAGCTTGGTTGCAAAGGAGTTTGACTAACAACATTGTGGCCTTAGTTGTTTACTTGGGTGGGGCAAGGCAATCAACAATGATGGAATCAAGCTATCCATATTGGGATGCAAAGGCAATGATGATCTGGGTGTCACCTAGCTATAGCTAAATCCTTTTTTCAACAAAGTTGATATTGCATTGGGTAAGATATTTGAAGGTACGTCCCAGGAGGATCTCTTTCCCTACACTTTTGGTGTTCCAAAGAACATAGAAGAGGAGTGACCTTCTTTATGTTTCAATTATGAATGTGAGCTTGCATTGATTGAGAAATGTGTATGGTCATCCTCCATAAGGGTTGAGTTTGGTGATGGTTGGATGCAATAAATGTTGCCCCACTTGTCCAATAGTAGTAGTTGATGAGAGCATTGGGCTAACACCGAGCTAGCTATTGTAAGACAAATGCAAAGATGTGTAGTTGTGATCAAAGGATTATCATAGTGTTCAATGCTACTAATGGTTACATCATGTACATTCACAGATGTGGGCACATGTAGGTTCTGTTTGAGCTATTCATAGAACATTTATTCGATATGTAGTACACGAATTTTTGGTGTGATAGGATAGGTGATTCATGTTGGGCATGGCCATGTGGATAATTATTTTTTATTTGACTTCCATTGAAGTGACCGATAGATTGGCCCTCTAGCTATAAATGCGAGGCATGAGGAGCCATTGAGGGTAGTCTGAGCAAGAGAGAAGAGGCCCTTCTTAGGAGTATAGAGCAAGAGGAAGTGGGGCAAGAGAAGCACGAGGACGAGAACCCTCATCTCACGAAGACAAGGAGGATATTTTGCAAACTCTTGGAATCAAAATCTCCATCCCTTCTATCCTATTTCTCTATGGAATCAAGACTATTCTCAAATTTTCTAAATTCTTAGTGATCGCCTTCCCCCATCAATCAAAATTTTGTCAATCTAGTTACCTCTAAGCTCCTTCGCCAAAATCCCCTTTTCAATCTTGCGATTAAAGACCATGACCCTGAAGAAGAAAGTTACGAAGGTCACAAAGGCAGGAGCTGCCAATAACGATGCAGACACAAATCACTACCAATGGAATGACAAGTACTGGGGTGACAAACAAAGCTGAGAATACCATCAATCGAGCACCTGTTATGGATCCCCAAATACTATATTTTCATAGCAAAGGCAACTAGCAGGCTAGCATCCCATGAACGGGCAACAAAAGCTACATTTATAAAATAGATTTTATTCAATTTCTACATATAATATTTTAAAGGAATTTCTAACAAAAAATTCCAAGGGGTAACTTGGGTTTGTACAAGATGAACCTAAGCAAGTACAATGAAGATACTACATCCCTAAGATACTTAATATTTCTAATTGAAATCCTGATAGATAATCACAAATTCTAATCCTCGGTGTAAAAGAGACCTTGAGATGGAATTGCCGAAGAGAATATTGTTCGTAATTAAACTAACCAATATTTTCTTTTATTGCAGGCAAGTATCCACAAAACTCCAAAGGGGTTATTCTCAAGAATAAAATTCTTGTTTAGATTTAGTCCAAACTAGATCTCAAGGAGGGGGAATCCAGGAAGACTATTGGAAGGTATTGCCACTTACGCTGAGTTTTGCTTGATGTTATTATTTTTGAAAGAAAATTTTGTCTTGAAAATAAACTTTTTATATATAATGCATTTGAATTAAGATGTTTGTGATTGCAAGTCACGTATATATCTTTCCTAAAATCATCAGGCTAGGGGACGAATGACCAAGTACAAATTGCTGACTAAGGTAGCATTTTGGTGAGCACAAAACACCAATTGAGGCAGTGTTCTTGATTATGCTAGACCTCCGTAAGGCCAACGTGAATAAATCTACTCCAAGTGGTTTTGTTTTCTGTGTTAGTGAGTTTAGACCAATCATGACGCTCGAAAGGTCTTGTCATAGGGAACACTAGTTTGCAGGAGGAGGTGAGGATACTAGGGGGCTCTAGTCATAAACTCCTTAGACTCTTATAAATTGTCAACTACCCCTCGTTTCTAGACTGTATCCTAGAAGTTTCAATACTAGTTGGGGAATGGAAATTGAAGAGAATAATGCCTTCAAACATGAAAACATTGTAAAAAGTCACTTTTCTGAAAGAATTGATCGAGAAGAAATTGCTTTACTCTATTTTTATGTCATAAATTAAAGGCGTGTAACGAATTTGTATCAAGAGATAATTCAAAGAAGGTGTTTTTATATGTTGAACCTAAAGTGGTAGATAACTAGGTAAATAAAAATACTCTCTCAAGGGAAGTAGGAAGATGGAACTCTATAGATCCAGGCCTATGGTTGGGTGGTCTCTTGGTAAGCTTAGAGCTTTCATAAGAAGGAATAAAAATTTCATCTTTGATGGACCATTAGAGATTAGAAAGCCTGACTCACATCACTTTAGAACCCTAGGTAGAAGGGATTAAAGTGTCATACTGAGAGCCAAGTTTTGAGCCCGGGGTGTGCCTAAAATTTGCCAAAAAAATCCAAAATTTAGGGAAAAAATATTTAACATCGAAGGCGACGACTGCAGCTAGGACGATTTTAAGCACCAAGTGAAAGACGACTTTTAAAAGGCGCTTGAGCGACACTTATGGATTTTTGATAATTTTTCTGATTGCCGTACGGGATGCTAGGAGTTGCCAGTCAGTGCGGGATGGGGAGACGAACGTGCAAGATTTTTCAGAGGCTAAAACGGAGCCCGAACTTGGAAGAGGCCGAAAATGGGCAAGATTTGAAAAGGTGGACCAAAACTTGGACCAAAGGGGGGGTGACCTTTGGGATTTTTAAACCCCCTCCCTCATTTTGAAGAGAATATGGCGTGAAGAAACGTGGAGGATATGACGTGAACAGGGCGGCGAAAAATGCGCCATCCACTCCCCCCCAAATCATGATGTGAGGCTGCAAGTAACCTATGCAACCGACATTGGGCATCAACTTCTCCCTCTTGGCTGACTCTATCGCTGGTCTTCGCAAGAGGAATGGCTGTCTGGATGAAGAGATCAGAATCTAGTCTTTCTCTCTCCTCCCTCTCTCTCCCCTCTATGGGCTGTTCATGTGCACCATCTTGAAGGAGGAATCGGGGAAGGAGAATGAAGGAAGTGGTGATGGAGATTGATGGAGATGCTGAAGATTGAAGTACAGCATTGGATTGAGAGCAATGGAGGCTCTGTCTATTGGTTATGTAGTCATTCAAGGCGTCTCGGGCTACGTAAAAACATGGTATGACCATTTTTATGAAGAAAATGAAGGATTTTTTATAGTTTATGATGATAATTATGTTCTTATTGGATGAAAATTGGTTTGTGTGCTGGTTGCATTATGATTAATTGTTGTTTATCAGAAAATTCTGATTTTGCAATGATTTACATGCTCTATTTAATTCCCGTAAACTCGAAATGCGATTTTTAAGTGGTAAAATGGTAGTTTTTCCGTTTCGGGTGGGTATGTTGAAGTGATAAATTGAATGTTAGTATGCTGAAGTGATTGGAATAAGAAAAACCAGAAAATAGTATATTGTATTTCCAAATAAATTAAGAAAATGGGGAAAATAAGGGAAAAATTAGAAATACGTCTTGGAAAAATAAGGACAAATATAATGATTGTTTGTGGATGTGTGGTAGTGGCAAAGCATGAGGTTTAGCCTCAGTTTGCCCTATCTCCTTGTCAAAGTTTGTAATTTATCGCTTTTTATACATCAAAATATGACAAAATGAACCTCTACACCTATGCAACGAAAGCAATACATAAACATAGGGGGTTGGGAGGTTTGAATGGTGTGATTTGAGTGTTGATTGTTGCTGATTTTCTGATGCACATGTGGTATTTTAATTAAGAGGATAGTAGCACGAGTGTTGTCTCGGTGCTATCCTTACATCGCCACAACGGGTTAGTAAATGCATTGGAAAGCCTGGTTGTGCACCACGTGTTTCTGATTGAAATTATGTTTGAGCACTTTAGGAGCATCCACTTTTGCATGTGCATGTCGATCATGGTATCGAAATTTAAAAAAAAACTGGATGCATAGCACCTGTTTTCGAGTATGACAAGACCTACACTTGAGTGTGGAAAGGCATCCTAAGCCGTAGGATAGACGTTCGTTTCTTGGGGGATTATTTGGTGAGGACACATGGTATCTCCTGGAATACTCTCAAAGTGAAAGAGTGGAGTTTGTTCGTTTGTTCTATATGTTGTGCAGTGCATCAAGGGGCCAATCCCTGCGATGTAGGAGAGTTGCAGTGAGGCCGCGGTGATTCCATCGAGAGGTTGCCTCCCATGTATGTGATTATTGTGGTATTTATTGCCAATGTGTAAGGGTTCCCTACGATGTAGGAGAGCTGCAGTGAGGCCGCGGTGATTCCATCGAGAGGTTGCCTCCCATGTATGTGATTATTGTGGTATTTGTTGCCAATGTGTAAGGGTTCTCCCTCTATGGAGTTTATAGAAAGGGAAATGTTGGACTACAAAACTATAAAACTATAAATGCATAGATTAGGCTTTAGGACAGTTCGTCCTTTAGCAGTAGATAGATGCTCCTGACCCGAGAGGCCGTGAGGGTGTGTTTGTCTGTTATGAGCATGAGGTCTGGTTAGTGCCATAGCCAGTGCCGGCCCATTTGAGGTCCCATCAGTGGTGCATCTGTTGCGAGCTGCCAACAAGTGGTGGTTCTCGAATCTAGGGCTTTTAGGGACCAAAAATTTTGTTTATGTCCTCTAACAAGGACTACCAAGGCGAAATACAAAAAGCAGAACGTGCTGAGAGGGCTAGATGGCGGTTGGAGATTGTAAGTCGCTATTCTCCTCAAAGGAGTAGCCCGATACGCATAAGAGGCAGTGGTCTTAGTAACCCAACTGCTGCACATAGTCCTTTAGGTGTAGGAGAAAGCGAAAGTTCTTCCTCTCTTCCACCAGGTCAACCCACTTCAAGTGGGGGTGTGATCTCATCAGTCCGAACTTCTATTGTCAATCCGATTGTTGTCATGGCACAACCCATTGCAATTCCTACATGGACGCCGGATCTGCCAGCTTTAGGAGTTCCTTTGCCCATTTTTAATGGGTTAGCCAAAGAAGATGCGAAGTTTCACATTTGTGAATTTCAAAGATTAATTTTTAATTACCGCATCCAAGATGAGGGACATCTTATGATGTTCTTTAACATGACATTAAAAGGAAGGGCTGCAGTATGGTATCATAGCATAGAAGCTACAACCATAACCACAATTGACCAATTTTATGCAGCTTTCCGAGGAGAATATGCCTCTGAAAGAGGTGGCCAATATTGGTTGCGTGTTTTGAATGTAACACGCCAAGATCCCCATAATAATGTGAAAGCATATGCCGAGAAGCTTAAGGAGGTGTTTCGCAAGTTACAAACTTACATTCCTATTCTGCCGGCTGCCCAATTGCAATACTTCTTGCATGGATTGGATTTCAATTATCAGGTACAATTGAGCAGTGTGGCTTTGGCTGATATAGACACCGCCATTGCGTGGGCAAAAGGAGTAGAGTCACGATTACAAACGGCCTACTCCTCTCGAATAAATCTTAATGTGGGTCTAGTACCTCGAGGAAATTTACCATTGATGAATGGAAGTCAAGGGATGTCTATGAATAACCCTAATGGGAGAGGAAGCATGGTTCAAAATGTACCTTTGCTACCAGCTCCTCCTAGTGTGACTATGCCTATGGCTAGCCAGTTGGCTCCACCAAATGTTGGAGGCCAAGTTTCGAACCCTAATGTTGTTCCTATGAGTTAACAACCAATGCCCAATCAAATTGTTGGGCCAATGGAATGACAAATAGACGATCAAGGCTATGAGTCGAGTGCCTCTAATGTCCTTGGCGAAGTTAAGGATATGATGAAGCACTATACTGATATGATTTCTGAACAATACCGGCAAATAGCTGTTGACATCAATTTCTTGAAGAATCAGCAGATAGGGAGTCGACGCCCTGAAGAGGGTGGTCCCTCAAGATTCAGTTGTAAGTGGTGTGGCGGACAACATTTCCCTAGAAACTGCCCAAATGTTAAATGTGATATTTGTGGGAAGTCGGGCCACTTAGCCGCTACCTGTTGGAGTAAGATTAGTTCCCTCCAACAAGGGACTAAACAGCCAGGTCTAGTTAATCATAGAGCGCAAGGTAGTAACTTGCAGCAAAATGATGGACCAAGACAAATATTGCAAAGGGGAAAGACCACTATAGAGGAGTTGCCACAAGGCAATGGAGTCAGCCTTATGGAGGTTGTACGCATCAATGGCGCTGAAACCTCTAACCTACGAGCCGTGACAATAGGCCAAAAAGGCTAAAGAGGTTGACAGAGATAATGCAAAACCGGTCGAGGGAAACCCTAAGCAAGGGGATAAGGGGACGCAAGTCCTGAATCCTGGCGTGGAAGGTGGACCTCTAAGGCCTGTTGACAAAAAAGTCAATCCTAAGAAGGATGAGGAAGTGCCAAGAAAGAAGGCAAGAGCTAAAAAAGAAGCACCAAAGCCGGTCCTGAGACCAAAAGAAAGAATGATTTGGTGAGAAAAGAGAGCGTTGGCTACCTATCATGATTTTGATTTAGCAAGTTCTCTTTGCAAAGTCAAACCAGATGTAAACATCTTACAGTTGATTAAATTATCTACAGGAGTACGCAAGGAATTTAAGAAGATCCTCTGTATTGGGTATATTGTAGAACCTTTGGGCATAGCACGAGTAGGGGAAGATTGGTTTGATCATGCTAAAAAGAATTTCCCTAGGGTTCCAGCATACGTGGATGGAATATTAGTAGAGCATGCTATCATAGACACTGGGTCCTCCGTCAATATCATGAGTTCAGAGTTGATGGAGAGGTTGGGAATAGGCATCCAAAAAGATAGCTCCACCCTTCTTATAATTGCTGATGATAGTCTAAGGCAACCAGAAGGTTGCGTTACTAAAGTCCATGTTACAATCGCAATTGTAGAATGCTTCTTGGACTTTAGGATGATAAGATTTGCAGGACGTCTGAGTTATCGAGTCTTGCTAGGCAGGCCTTGAATCTTACGAACAGGCTATCAAGTCGATATACCCGTCGGGAGTGGTTCTAGGTAGAGGTGCTAATCGAGAAATAGTCGATGCTTACCTTGAGTCTCCTCAGAGTGAGAGAGCTCCTTTATCCTCTACTGAATTAGAAATAGTAGATGATCCATCTGGTAGTGAGACATCATCCAGTGACGAATCTAAAGAGGGGTCCACTACAGAGGATATTTATCACATAACTCTAAATGAGCCAATAGAGCCTCAAGATAGGATAAGAGACGCGGATGTGATTGAGTTAGACCTTGGCACGTCGAATGATTCGCAGCTAATTAAATTAGGTTCCATGCTCAGCTCAGCAAAAAGGGAGGACTATGTGTCCTTGATTCAAAAATTCTGCGATATCTTTGCTTGGAGTTATGATGAGCTGAGAGGCATTCCTCCCAGCCTGGCTATTCATACTATTCATGTAAAAGAAGGCAGTCATCATGTGCGTCAGAAGGTAAGGCGTATGCCTTTTGAATTGAGGGACGGACTGTTTGAGGAGTTACAAAAGTTACGGAAAGGTGATTTAATCTTTCCTCTACAGCACACAGAATGGTGTTCACCAGTTGTTATCAGGAAGAAGAAAAACAACCAGATCTGACTATGTGTAGATTTTAGAGAGCTGAATAAGCACATGGTTAAGGATTACTACAAGTTGCCATATATTGACCAGATTTTGGATCAATTAGCGGGTAGGGAAATATATTCGTTTATGGATTGCTTTGCGGGTTATAACCAGATGGCAATTGCAGAAGAGGACAAGTTGAAAATGACTTTCATTACTGTCTTTGGTACTTTTGCGTATCATGTGATGGCTTTTGGTTTGTGCAATGCACCTAGATCATGGCAACGAACAACAGACAAGACCTTTGGTGACATCTCCCCAGATGAGTTGAAAGTATTTATTGATGACCTGGGGGCAGCCACTGTAAGGAAAAGGATGTTGATTATTTTAAGAAAGTGCTTTGAGTGATGCCGACAATTTTGTATCGCTCTTAACCCACGGAAGTGTGTCTTTGGAGTGCCTTATGGGCTATTGCTAGGCCATGTGGTCAGTTTAGTAGGAATCGCAACTGGCCCTAAAAAGATCAAGGCTATAGTCGCTTTCTGTCATCGATAGGGTACTATCAGAGGTTTATAAATGCCTTGGCAGAAAGGACGTTGCCACTAACGAAGTTGTTATCCTTTAGCTGTCTATTTGTATGGAGCGACCCTTGTAAGGTAGCTTTCGAGGATGTGAAACAGGAGCTAGTAAAAGCTCCAGTTTTAAAAGCTCCATTTTGAGGGGTAACACACACTCTTCCCCATAAACTAATTTAAATGGAGTATGGCCGGTAGCTCGCTTGAACGTGGTATTATATGCCCATACTACCACATACAACTTCTTGTCCCAATCTCGTTTCTTCTCAAAGACTATTTTAGACAAGATATCCACAAGCTGCTTATTAATACTTTCGACTTGCCCATTGGCTTGTGGATTATAGGGGGTCGTTTTATTATGCTTGATTTTCCAAGCTTCAGTCAAGCTTTTGATCACTTTATTTAAAAAGTGACTTCCACGGTCCGACACGTTCCTTCGGTGGACCGAAATGGCAGATAATCTACTCTAACAGGAAACTTGCAGTCTCTTTTGCATTGTCCTACCTCGTCGCCCGCGCTTCTGACCATTTTGTAAAATAATCAGTTGCTACTATAATGTACCTCTTCTGAGTAGTAGACGACGGGGTGATAGGACCCACAAAATTGATGCCCCACTTCTCAAATGGAAGGATAGCCATAATAGGCATAAATGGGCGTTTCGTATTCTCTCTGCTATCATGTCTGACAGGTATCACATCTCTTAACATACTCAAATGGAAGGATAGCCATAATAGGCGTAAGTGGGCGTTTCCTTTTGTCTCTGTTGTCATGTCTTTGACAGGTATCACATCTCTTAACATACTCAAAGGAATCTTGGAAGATGGACGGCCACCAATATCCAGCTCTTAAAGCTTTCTGCGCCGTCAACCATCCAGCGAAGTGCTCTCCACATGCAGAGTCATGGCACTCTTCCAAGATGAAAGGAACCTTGCCAGGCATCACACATCGGTGGTAGATATCATCAACACCCTGCTGATATAGTGTTCCTGCGATCAAGGAAAACTTCAAAGCCTATCGTTTGATTTTCCTCTTTTTTGATTTTCATAAACCAGCTCCAGTTTCTCCTGTTGATAGATAATGCGTGATAGCAGCATACCAAGATGGGATAGAAGCTGTGTCAATTTTAAACATTTCATCAATATCACTTCCTTCAGCCAAAGTCTCTTTCGGCTCCCCGAAATCTACAAGGCATTCCACAATCCCCTGCAACCTCGGTGGCTTACTCTTAATCTCATAATGGAACTCCTGCAAAGTGATTAACCACTTTGCCAGACGATCAGGTGGTTGCAGCTTATTCATAAGCAATCTAAGCCCTTCCGCCTTCATATAGAATACTACCTTCTCATAGAGAATGTAGTGCTTGAAATTTTTAGTCGCAAAGACCATCGCAAGGCACAACTTCTCCATATATGTGTAGTTTCTTGTTAGAGTAGATTATCTGTCGTTTCGGTCCACCGAAGGAACGTGTCAGACTGTGGAAGTCACTTTTTGAATAAAGTGATCAAAAGCTTGACTAAAGCTTGGAAAATCAAGCATAATAAAACGACCCCCTATAATCCACAAGCCAACGGGCAAGTCGAAAGTACTAATAAGCAGCTTGTGGGTATCTTGTCTAAAATAGTCTTTGAGAAGAAACGAGACTGGGACAGGAAGTTGTATGTGGTAGTATGGGCATATAATACCATATTCAAGCGAGCTACCGGCCATACTCCATTTAAATTAGTTTATGGGGAAGAGTGTGTGTTACCCCTCGAAATGGAGTTGCCAACCATATGGTTAAAATTAATCACTCTTTGGGAGATGAGGATGCACTATTTGAACAGTTCACGATCATAGCCTACTTGAATGAACTGAAATTGCAGAGCTTATTACACCAGGAGGTAGCTAAACGTCAGATGAAGCAATTGAACGACCTTAAAGCAAAGAAGTATACCTTTAGAAAAGGGCAAGTAGTTCTATATTATGATGCGTGTAGGGAGCTGTTTCCAGGGAAGCTAGAACCTAGATGGTGGGATGGCCCCTACAAGATTGTCAGGATAGGGAAAAATAGATCTACAGCTCTACTAGCTAATCTACAGGGAGTAGAATTTAAAAATAAGGTTAATCTTAATAAGATTAAACCTTATTATTTCTAAGTATGCTAACACGGAAAGTGCATTGCAGGTCCATGCTGGGGCTGATTTGAGACCTGAAAAATCACTTAAAGCTGGTTGATGGGGCGGTTAATTCCTTATTTGGAGCACCGATATATGCAGCAGAGATACCATCAGGGGAAACTTATCTGGTGGAGCAAAGGATACAAAGTGATTAAGCAAGAAGATGGAACCTTTGTGTGGGAGATCAAATTCTTCTATCATCACTGCTTACGAATGTTGACAAGTATCCCTGTTGAGTTCAATGAAGAAGGTGGGATGGAGCCGTCAGTTCATCCTCTAAACATGCTAAATTTTGACTACCATAATTACGAATAGAGGAGTTCGTGATGGCAGGCTGTGTAAACCCATTGTGGACGTACACATTATATTTTGACAGAGCGTCCAAGGGCCCTAATAAAAAAGGGAGTGTTGGAGTAGTAATCCGAGATCCCCGATGTAGCGTTACGATGAAGTTAGTTGCTTATCTCGGGGTAGGATTCACTAACAATATAGCGGAGTATAAAGCCTTGATTATGGGAATGTATATTGCCAAGCAAGGTGGTATTCAACTGTTGTTAGTAAAAGGGGATTCCCAATTGATCTTGAATCAGCTAGATGGGACATACATAGTGCGGAATCCCATCCTTTGTATGTATCATAGAACTGCTATGACCCTACTTGAGGAGTTTGAGAGTGTGTCTCTTCAACTGATTCCACGTTACTAGAATCAGTTTGTGGATTCACTGGCAAACCTTGCTTATGAAGAAGACCTTTTCTTCAACTATGGTCCTAGTTTGGATATTGCTATCAATAATAAGACAGGACCCGATCGCTTGTGGGGAATGTTATCAGAGCATGCAATATATGGCAGGTGATGGTTGATCTGGGTGATGCAAAGAGTAGCCAAGACCCATCTACCATTGTTATCCTGGACTCATAGGCTCATTAGACAACATGTTATGCATACGCCTCTTGCAATATATGCAAGAGGGATGGGTCATAATCTTATGCATTTAGCTTAGGGCTGCGAGCCCTATTTTTCCTCCTTGGACAGGAGCATATTATTGTATATTTGTACTATTTTGGGGAGGGATGTGTAGGTGCTATTTTGTTTTATTTCGTTAGGCCAAAAGAGCCAGTTTTGCAAGGTTTCAAATGTTTTATTTCATTAGGCCAAGAGGGCCGATCAGTTTTTGTAGGGACATGCTTTATTTCATTAGCCAAGAGGGCCAGTCATTTGTCTAGTACAGGTGCGGTTAATGGTTTCTTGTTTTAGTCCTGTGCTAGACAGGTTCAAAGAAGAGCTTGGAAAGAGCCTATGTCACGCAGAAGCTTCTCATGGCCCTATCCAGGTGATATCTCTCCTTTACGAGTAACATGTTTTTATGCTATATGTGTCTGTGTACTTGTAGGGGATTTTCTTTTCTTGTTGGAGACCAGAGTCCAAGGCATGAAGTCCCATGTTTAGGTTAGGTATGTCTGAGGGAGGTCTGAGTAGTCGTTGCCTCCTGTAAAGACATTGCCAGGCATCGAAAGACCTGTTTCAATAGGCAGTTCTAGTGACCCTGTTCTGCTAGCCTGCTAGGCAACCATTCTAGGAGTTCTTGCTTAGTTGTGAGGCAGTTAGAGAAGCCTACCGGAAGGAAAATGATGATGAGAGAGGAAAAAAAACCCTGATATCTCAAAGACAATAGATATATACAAAGGTGTGTAAAAAGGGGTTCTAACCCCTATAAAAATAGAAAAGAAAAGAAAGGAAAATTTATAAGCAGTTGATCATCGCCTTGCGGAGGCCTGGTAGGTTCCTGGGGACGAGACAAACCCGGGGCCGATGCCTTGTCTTCCTAGGGATGGCGTCTCGCTGGAAAAGAAGAAAGTAAGGAAGGTTGGAGCGAAAATAAAAGTGAGCGTCAGAAAAGGATTAAGCGTCACCTCGCAAGAGCTTAGTAGATTCTTGGGTACCGAGACAGGACCTGAGGTTGATGCCCTGTTCTCCTTGGGTCACTATGCTCAGCTCCCTTCTTTTTACATGCCCGAGTATGGGAAAATAAAAACCTAAAAGAAGAAATGTGTTAAAAGAAAATACTTCTTGATCAGGCTATAGGAGTCCTCGCCTAATAGGAGCTCTTGGTTGTGTTGTCCTTAGTTAGGTAGGTAGTTCAGACCACCACTTAGGGTGACCTCTTTGATAGTTCTTTTTAGATTGGCCGTGTTGGAGCAGTCGGTTAGTGACTAGCTTCAGACCTTCTATCAGATTATGCTAGGCCTACTCCTTGTGGATTTCATGCCTTGGTTTTGTCAGGGGGTAGGGTGAGCATTGTGCTATGTTTTAAGATGTATCTATTTTGTATTAGCTTGATGCTTCCTTTGGTTGTTTTGTGTAGATCTGTTGTGGGATTTGACAGGTTGAGTCACCCTATCCCATGATCGCCAATGAGAGCAGAGTTTTGAGCCCGGGGAGTGTCTAAAATTTACCAAAAAATTCAGAATTTAGGGAAAAAATATTTAACATCGAAGGCGGCGGCTCTGTAGCTAGGATGATTTTAAGCACCAAGTGAAAGACGGCTTTTAAAAGACGCCCGAGCGACACTTGTGGATTTTTGATAATTCTTCTGACTGCTGTGTGGGATGCTAGGAGCTGCCAGTTAGTGCGGGATGTCGAGACGGACGCACAAGATTTTTCAGAGGCTAAAACAGAGCCCGGACGCGGAAGAGGCAAAAAATGGGCAAGATTTGAAAAGGTGGACCAAAGGGGGGGTGCCCTTTGGGATTTTTAACCCCCCTCCCTCATTTTGAAGAGAATATGGTGTGAAGAAACATGGAGGACATGGCGTGAACAGGGTGGCGAAAAATGCGCCATCCCCCCCCCCCAAATCATGATGTGAGGCTGCAAGTAACCTATGCAACCGACATTGGGCATCAACTTCTCCCTCCTGGCTGACTCTATCGCTGGTCTTCGCACGAGGAATGGCTGTCTGGATGAAGAGATCAGAATCTAGTCTTTCTCTCTCCTCCCTCTCTCTCCCCTCTATGGGCTGTTCATGTGCACCATCTTGAAGGAGGAATCGGGGAAGGAGAATGAAGGAAGTGGTGATGGAGATTGATGGAGATGCTGAAGATTGAAGTATAGCATTGGATTGAGAGCAATGGAGACTCCGTCTGTTGGTTATGGAGTCATTCAAGGCGTCTCGGGTTACATAAAAATATGGTATGACCATTTTTATGAAGAAAATGAAGGATTTTTTATAGTTTATGATGATAATTATGTTCTTATTGGATGAAAATTGGTTTGTGTGCTGGTTGCATTATGAGTAATTGTTGTTTATCAAAAAATTTTGATTTTGCAATGATTTACATGCTCTATTTAATTCTCGTAAATCCAAAATGCAGTTTAAGTGGTAAAATGGTAGTTTTTTCGTTTCGGGTGGGTAAAAGGTGTTCCCATGGGGGGAATATGGAAGATAAATTGAATTTTAGTATGCTAAAGTGATTGGAACAGGAAAAACCAGAAAATAGCATATTGTATTACCAAATAAATCAAGAAAATGGAAAAAATAAGGGGAAAAATAAAAATACGTCTTGGAAAAATAAGAAAAAATATAATGATTGTTTGTGGATGTGTGGTAGTGGCAAAGCATGAGGCTTTTCCTCAGTTTGCCCTATCTCCTTGTCAAAGTTTGTGATTTATTGCTTTTTATACATCAAAACATGACAAAATGAACCTCTACACCTATGCAACGAAAGCAATACCTAAACGTAGGGGGTTGGGAGGTTTGAATGGTGTGATTTGCGTGCTGATTGTTGCTGATTTTCTGATGCACATCACGACATAGAGTTTGTGGTATTTTAAGTAAGAGGATAGTAGCACAAGTGTTGTCTCGGTGCTATCCTTACATCGCCGCAACGGATTAGTAAATGCATTGGAAAGCCTGGTTGTGCACCACATGTTTCTGATTGAAATTATGTTTGAGCACTTTAGGAGCATCCACTTTTGCATGTGCATGTCGATCATGGTATCAAATTTTTTAAAAAAACTGGATGCATAGCACCTGTTTTCAATTATGACAAGACCCACACTTGAGTGTGGAATGCATCCTAAGCCGTAGGATAGACGTTCGTTTCTTGGGGGATTATTTGGTAAGGACACATGGTATCTCCTAGAATACTCTCAATGTGAAAGAATGGAGTTTGTTCGTTTGTTCTATATGTTGAGCAGCGCATCAAGGGTCTAATCCCTGCGATGTAGGAGAGCTGCAGTGAGGCCACGGTGATTCCATTGAGAGGTTGCCTCCCATGTATGTGATTATCGTGGTATTTATTGCCAATGTGTAAGGGTTCTCCCTTTGTGGAGTTTATAGAAAGGGAAACATTGGACTAAAAAACTATAAAACTATAAATGCATAGATTAGGCTTTAAGATAGTTCGTCCTTTAGCAGTAGATAGACGCTCCTGGCCCGTGAGGCCGTGAGGGTGTGTTTGTCTATTATGAGCATGAGGTCCGGCTAGTGCCATAGCCAGTGCCAGCCCATTTGAGGTCCCATCACATACTTCTTCCATTCTCTTTGAACCCATTGCAACATATGTCTGTTTCAGTTAGTAATTCCTATGAGGGGGATGGAATCTCGAACTGCTGATACTAATCAACTATTAGTATTTGATTTGACAAAAAAGACTCAAGTCGATCCTCATGGGAATGACCAAAACTTCCACTACAGACTCCTTGTGTTCTTGAGTGAGCTTCCTCTTGTGTATACATTGTGTGTTTAGTGCAGCAGCTCAAGAAAATCCCCCCATCACGTGATTCTTGACATGGTATTAGAGCCGCGCCACTGAGAGAGGCTGATTTTGAAGGTTGAAGTGAAGGAGAAAAAGCAAAGTTTGAGCAAGCAAGCAACGGGTATGAAGCTCTCCCATTCTTCCACTCTCTCTCTTGGATAATGCATGTGGAGGCACCGGAAGCAGGGTAGAGCAAAAATCTTAGATTGCTGTGAGCTTTGGTGTGCAAGCAGAGCACCGTATATTTTGCAGATGATCCCTTTAGGGCTTTTCCATAGTTATTTTGGGCGTCTGAGGCCGTTTTAGGCCCTGTTCCAGAGCCGCAAGGTTGCGGACAACAGTTTCATGATACATTGTGATTTTGGCTGTATTGACCGAAAGTGGGTGCGTAGGTTACAGATTGCGATTTTGTAATTTTTGAGGTATTTACAGGAAGTAAACATAAGGTTTATCTATGAACAGGTTGCAGATTACAGGTACTATTGAGCAATCAATGAAAAAGGTTGCTTGGTGTATTATTGTGCATGTATTGTCAAAGATTGTAGAAGACTAGCTTGCTGTGTTGTATCCTTGTTTGTGATAATGGCAGAGAATAGTGGAAATCCCATTATTGAGAAGCTTGACAAGAACAACTGCCCTTCATGGAAGTTTTATGTGACGAACTTCCTCATTGGAAAGGGCCTTTATGAGTTTGTTTCGAGTGAAGAAAAGGAGCCAGAGCTGGGTATCCCTCCGACTGCAGATGAGTTAAAAGCATGGAAAGAGTGGAATGCGAAAGACAAAAATGTGATATACTAGCTATCTACAGTCATTGATAATACTATGCTGGGACATATTAGGAATGCAGAAACTTCACATGCAGCTTAGACAATTTTTGAGAGCATGTTTTAAGTAAATACAAAGGCACGAAAGATTCAACTCAAGCAAGAGTTGAATGCCTTGAAGAAAGGAAAAATGTCTATCAATGAGTATGTGTTGAAGGTTAGGAGCATTGCAAATGCTTTAGCAGCGATTGATGCAATGCTGGATGATGATGATTTGGTTTCATCCACTTTGAGTGGCCTTTACAATAAGAAGGCATGGAAATCATTTGTTACTTCAGTATATGTACGGAAGTCATTTCCAGATTTTGATGAGTTGATCCCTCTCATGATTACTGAAGAGATCAATATGCAAGGTGGCTCATCTACAAAAAAATGTGAACATGTTCAAGCATTTTACTCCAAGTCAAGAAGGGGACATGGTAGATCCTCTTCGAGAGGCCGTGGTATGGGACGTGCTGGCGATAACCCGCAAAACAGGTTCAACAAGCAATTTGGTGAAGTGCAGGTTTCAGGTGGCCGAGGAAACTTTAGAGGCAGGGGGAGCTCTAGAGGAAGAGGTGGATGGCAGAATAGAGGTTCTGGAAATTTTGCTATTATTTTCCATTATTGTGGCAAAACATGCCATATTACAGCCCATTTCTATGCTAAAAAGGATGATATTAGCAATGGTAAATTGCAGCAAGGAAACTATGCATCATCTTCATGATAGAATGAAGATAAAAATGTGCGTCTATTTGTTATGTAGTATATGATGAATGCAGCTACAGGAAAGGGGACACATGATGATGTATGGTATGTCGACTCAAGTGCATCTAATCATATGACCAGTCATGTTGAATGCTTTGGAGAGATGCAGGACTTACAAAATCCAAGTTATGTGCAGACAAGTGATGATTCATGCCACCCAATTTCACACATTGGAAAGGTTCCCTTATCCTTGTATGATGGCCAGACAAAGAGCCTAACAGATGTATTACATGTGCCATCAATTACAAAGAATCTAGTGTCTGTTGGCCGAATGGTAGAGCATGGGTTGTAGGTCTGATTCAATACAAAAGGATGTTTTGTAGAAGACTTTAATGATAAGTGTAGGTTGGTCGCAAAAGGAAGTAGAGTTGGCTGAATGTTCTCTTTAGATGCTGGAATTCCTACAATGGATGCTACTATGTATGCTAAAGGAAAATGAGTGGTTGCAGATATTGAAATATGGCATAAACGTATTGGACATGCAAATGTGCAAAGGCTGAAATTAATGCCATCCAGAGGATTGGTTATAGGGTTTCCTTCTTTTAGACAAGATAACCCTTCTCACATGATTTGGTAAGCAGGCAAGATAACCCTTCTCACATGACAGAGAAGTGAGTAGAAAAATATTTGATGTAGTGTATACAGATGTTTGGGGGACTACACAGAATGTATCCCTTGGTGGCAACAAATACTTTGTTACATTTATTGATGACTGTTCAAGGAAGTTATGGGTATACTTCATGAAGGAAAAGAGTGATGTGCTTCAGCACTTCAAATCTTTTAAGGCAATTGTTGAAACAAAAATAGGCTTAAAAGTGAAGTGCTTGAGATCAGATGGAGGGGGAGAGTACTATGGGATTGCAGAAAGAAAAAATGGGCATATTGCAGAAGTCACACGGGCATTAATGGCTAAAAAGAATATGCCCAAACATTTTTTGTCTAAGCTTGTCCATACTGATGTCTACATTATGAACAAAACTCCCACAACTGCAATTCATGGGATGACTCCTGAAGAGTGCTTTACTGACAAGAAGCCCGATGTATCACACTTGAAGGTATTTGAATGCGTTGCATATGTTCATGTGCCAGATGAGCTATGGAAGAAGCTTGATCCAAAGGATGAAAAATGTATTTTTATTGGATACTCTTTAGAGCACAAAGGGTATCATTGTTATAACCTTATCACAGGTGAGTTCAGAGTGAGCAGGGATGTTATCTTTTATGAGATAGGCAACTGGGATGCACCTGTTGGTGATGTATTAGATGATGATAATGATCATGACAGTTATGTGTAGAAAGAAAAACAAGAATCACAGAGTCTTAGTGGACTAGAAACATCATCTGGTACTATACCTACAGTGAGCCCTTGGTCTGGGAGAGTAAGGAGTAGCCCCACATCTTCAGGTGGATCTATAAGTGTTGCATAAAAGGACAAAGGAAAGAATAAATTGATGGATGGTAATGATGAATCTACCAGTCATTTGGGATTTGACAGAGATTCTAGTGGTTCAGAGAGTTTGGATGATGAGCTCAGTATTCCTTCAATCAAGACACCAGGTGTACAGAGAGCTCATAGTAATGTAAAGGCTCCATTGAGTGATCTAGTGGTATGCGGATCTAGCAGGGTCAGATATCCTATTAAAAGATTTGGTTTTGAAGGTTATGTAGCTCACCATTATGCTTATATGGTGAAACTAGTTGAGGATGTTGAGCCCACTTGTTTTGAGGATGTGGTTGGTCATGCTCATTGGGATGCAGCAATGGATGAGAAGATGGTTGCATTAGAAGCCAATAAGAATTGGGATTTGGTACCCTTACTTAAGGGTAAGAAAGCTATTGGTTTTAAGTGGGTTTACAATTTCAAGCATAATGCAAATGGTTTAGTTAGCACATATAAGGATAGGTTGGTTGCAAAAGGCTATGCTCAAACATATGGCATAGATTATAAAGAGACATTCTGTCCAATTGCTAGGATGGAAACTATTAGATGTGTGATTGCCTTGGCAGCAACCAAAGGTTGGAGTTTGCAGCAAATGGATGTCAAGAATTCCTTCTTGCATGGTGAATTGCAAGAAGAAGTGTATATGGAGTAGCCAGCAAGTTATGAGGATTTAGAGTATCCCACATATGTGTGCAGGTTAAAGAAGGCACTCTATGGGCTAAAGCAATCACCTAGAGCATGGTCTGAAAAGATTGGAGAGTATCTTGTCAATATTGGATTTTGTATTTCTGATGCTAATCACATACTTTATGTGAGAAAGGGAGATGCAGGTTTGGTCATCATAGTCATCTATATGGATGACTTGATTATTACAGGTGACAGTGGCAATGGGATTGCTGAAGTTAAGGACTTCTTGAAGAAGAAGTTTGAGATGAAAGATTTGGGTGAGCTAAGATACATTCTTGGTATTGAGGTGATCATATGTGATGATGGTATATGGCTATTCCAAAGGCAGTATGGCTTGGATATGTTATCCAAGTATGGTATGACATCATGTAAGCCTCTTTTAGTACCATTGGAGCAAAATGTGAAGTTGAGTGCTGAAATTGGAGATGAGATAGAAGACCCTACCATGTTTAGGAGGATAGTCGGGAGTTTCATTTACATGACTATCACAAGGCCGGACTTGAGCTATGTTGTTGGCATTGTCAGTCAGTTTATGCAAATGCGTAGAAAGCCTCATTTGGATACAATTAGATGTATATTGAGGTATGTGAAGTCCACTTTACATTATGGAATTTTTTATGAGGCAGGTGTAAGGACGTATAGGTCTTTAGATACATAGATGTAGATTTTGCTGGTAGCATGTCAGATAGAAGATCTACAAGTGGATTCATGTTTTCCCTTGGTAGTGCAGCAATTACATGGAGCAGCAAAAAGCAACCTACAGTTGCTTTATCGAGTACAGAGGCTGAGTATAGATGTGCTACTATGGCAACATGTGAGGTGGTATGGCTACAAAAGTTATTAGGTGATTTGGATATGTAGAGAGATGGTCCAGTTGTCATTCATTGTGACAACATGAGAAGCATACAGCTAGCTAGGAATCCAGTGTTCCATGCTAGGACAAAACACATTGAGGTGCACTACCACTTTGTGAGAGAGAAGGTACTTTCAGGAGAGATTGACTTGGTATATGTCAGCACACAGGATCAGATAGCTCACATTTTCACAAAGGCATTGGGTGCAGAGAAGCTTCAAAAGTTCCGAAGCTTACTTGGAGTTGCAGAGATAGAATTGAGCTTGAGGGGGAGTGTTTAGATGGCAAGCTCAACACGTGCTGACATTGATGATAGACCACCTAGCTAAATGGGTCTGCACGTCTACACTTAGCACATTGGTGGTCATTATGACATTTACATGGCCACTGACTAATCACTTATTATATTTAGTTTGTTACACCTACCTACGGCTGGCAAAGATATAGCGCCAGTCGATTAGTGTAGTCAGTTATGCATTGTTTGATTTAGAAGGTCACTTTCCTTTATGTTGTATATTATCTATACTTTGTGTACATTGTAAAGTGTGTGAAAGAAGAAGAAAAATTAGCAAGAAAACGTTTTGCCTTCCATTTCTCTTCTTGTGTTCTTGAGTGAGCTTCCTCTTGTGTATACATTGTGTGTTTGGTGCAGCAGCTCAAGCAAGTCCCCCCATCACGCGATTCTTGACACCTTACCCATTCCTTCACCTTCTTAATGGCTTTGAGTTAGTGCTTTGGTTTGGGGTACTCCCCAACCTTAGCACTTTACTTTTTAGCAGTTTGAGGCACCGGCGTCTCTTCTTTTTCATAATTGACTTTCCCTCCAATCGACAAAGTCGTGGGGTGACCTTAGTGTCTGGTCTCTTCTTCCTTTGTCTCCGACTCCTTTTTCCAACTAATGTTGTGTCCAGGTTGCTAGGCCCTAGTAATGATATGTAGGCTTGCTTCATTTTGTCTGATTTGGCCTATTCGAATGGCCGAGGGCCGAGTGATAAGGGGCCTAATGCAATTGGTCCGAATGACGAATTTGGACAATCCGAATGCGGTTGTCGGAGGGGGCCAAATGGTTGAATGGCTGAGGGCCGAGTCAAGTGGATCGAGGTCCGAATGGTGAATTTGTACGGTGTCCGAGTGGGATTGGGTCGAGTGGGAAGGGTCGAGGGCCAAATTTTTGAGTGTCTAAGTCAAATGGACCAAATGGCTTAATACAGGGTGGGTTGAGGATTCTGGGACTTGGCCATCTCTCAAATGGGCCGAATGCGATGCGTTTTTTTATTAAGTTTGCACAAAATTTGCCACGCTGAGTGATCGAAGCCTTTGTGCTGCTCGAGCACCTCTAGATCCTAACTACACATGTAGGGAAAGGTGTGGGAATACCTGTAGTGGGCAATGAACTTGTCGAGGATGAGATTGAAGCAAGTCCACGCAATGAAGCTCTCTCTCTCTCTCTCTCTCTCTCTCTCTCTCTCTCTCTCTCTCTCTCGCAACTAGGGTATCAAATGAGCTTTCCCTTGGTCTCCTGGATGGTAAACCCCTCCTCCACAAAGTTCTTGCCACTTTTGCCCCCTTGCTTGTCGGTCTCAACCCCCTTCAACTCTCCTTCCTCACATTTTTCATAGATCTGTGCCCTGTTTGGCCTATTTTACAATAGGAAACCCTACACTTTTCCAACTAATTTTCTAACCTTCACCTACTCTAAATGCAACAAGAATCAAAAGCAAGGTACTAAACTACTTTCTCCTACTAAACTAGCCATCAAAGATAAAAAATACTTACTTGCAACATGGATTAAAGACCCAAAACCTCCTATCCCACGGATCGCTTATTGTTCAAGTGTTTCAAGCGGGCACTAATGGCTACATCTCACATAACTGATGCGTTATCCCTCTCTATGAGTGTAGTGAGCTTACATTGATGCGCGATTGAGTTGCTTCTTCTCTCAAGCACTCCGATAGCCCCATGATTCATGATGCAAGCTCAAGCATCCTCAAGCCTCTTCCTCCAACCTCCATCCTCCATAGCCACGCATGAGAAAAGAGAAGAGAATAGAATAGAAGAAGAAGAGAGGAGAAGGTGGAGAGCTTCAACTCCAAGATCCCTCACTCTCACAAGCTCACTCCCTCACTCGTTCACTCCCTCCCTCCCTCCTTCAGATAAGGAGAGAAGAAGAAGAGTCCACTTTTCCACACACCAAAGAATGTGCTCTCATTCACTTTTTTAACTTTATATACAAAGCCCTAAATCCCTTTTGGGCGGTTATCCCCTTATCCCCTTTTTACATGGCCAGCTGTGGTGGCCTAGGCCCTTTTTTCCATTGTTCTCCTATCTTTCTAACTTCCTTCCTACCACCATCTACATTTACAATATTTTAAAATAAATCACGATGCACCTTGTGCTCTTTTGCAAAAGTATTGACTTGTGCTTTTTCTTGAGTGCCTCTCCTTGACTTAGGACTTTTCCACTCTTTTTTTTGTTTCCCGATTTTTCTTAGCATGCCTTCGTTCTCCATTCCGCTTTTGCCTTGGCTTTGTCTTCTGCTTTAGATTTTCTGGATTTTCCACCTTGTTCATTTGAGGATTAAAAAGGATTCTTCTCATCTCTAAGGGGGAGGGTGTGGTGTGAATGGTATAAAACATAATGGAATATAAAAGGTGTGGAACATAAAAATAAACCCTAAAACCTCAACCTCAATCAACATTCAAAAATGGAAAAGAATATATTAAAATCAACTCATGATTGAGGAAAAGTGTTAGAAATTTTTGTGAAATGCATGGACTATTTAAGGGAAAATTCTCTTTTTATTTAAGCATTTCAATTTCCATAAGCATTTTTTCCATTTGCTATGCAAAAATTATTTGAATAATAGTAATGGTGGGCTATGGCTTCATGATAGGCACCTACAATGGCAGGACAGGAGAAAACCAGCAAGTTTCCATTCTCAGAGGAGGAGCAGGCAATGTACGACCTCTCAATGGAGACAAGGGCCTACAACTAATTCAAATTCAAGCACATCCTAAATTTGAAAAACAAAATAATGAAGGAGCTAGCCATCAAGCAACTCGTTAAGTAGTACAAATTACAAAAGTACATGGAGAAGGTGGGCCAAGCCATGGACTACAAGAAGTGTGCAAAATTCCTCCAGACTTTCAACAGGAACCACAGCACTGTCACAGAGTGCACCAAGAGAATGAAACCTGCCAGAGCTGAGTCATCCTGAGTTGATGCAAAGGGCATTGGGCTTGCCCAACAAAGTGGAAATATGGCTAAAAAGGGACGTGTACAACATGTTGGGGATGGACAAAGTGATGGTCCACACCAACGATGGCATCAACCTAGTTGACATCCCAGATCTCAAAGTTCAACTACATGCCAAAATGGTGCACGCCTTGTTCTCTAGCCAAAGATGCAACACATTGGTGAGCAAAATCAATGTGCCAATGCTGAAAAGCATCACTACCAAGTCCCTTGATGAAGTGAACCTAAATGGATTTGTGAGAAATACAATCAAAACATAGGCAAAGGCATTGGCCATAGGTGAAAGACCTGTAGGTGGAGAATCCCCGACCTCCAAAGCTAGGAAATCATCTTTATCAAAGGCCTCTACCATCGGCTTCGAAGGGAAAGATGAGAAATTTGGCAAGACACCAGACAAGTCAGCCTTGTGCCAAGAACATGAGAAATCTAGCGAAAGGGCAGTAAGTGATGAGAAAGGAGAGCAGCAAGCACCATCTAGCTGGGCAGGGACCAAGAGGTCAAAGAAAAGGACTCCACAAAAGAAGGCTAAGGAAGAGAGCAGGCAGAAAGAGAAAGCAGATCTTCTAAGAGCCCAAAGTGAGTCCAAAAGTATCGAAGAAAAAAGGAAAAGATGATAAAAGGAGGAGATGAAGAGAATAAAAGATGAATCCAAAAAAGCTAAAGAGGAGAGGAGGAGGAAAGCAGAGCAAGAGGCTGAGGAGTTGAGGAGAAAAGAAGAAGAAGACATAGCTCTAGCCATCCACCTCTCGATGGAGCAGCCTTCAAGGGAAGAAGAACTGGCTGCCATGAGCCATTGTGTGAAGAGGAGTGCCTTGGCATGAGCTCCCAAGCACCAAAGAACATAGCACCCCTAGTAACCAAGGGCAAGGGCAAGGGTCTAATCAACCCCATCCCACCAATCCTAGTACCCACCACCCTAGTCTCTGCACCCACCCAAGGCTCTTCTACCATGGTGGATGCCAAAAGCCTTGTGGCCTAGGCGTAGTTCTTAGTTAATAAATAAACAACTCAATGTGCAAGTGGAGGACCTTAAATGACTAGAGCAAAAAGCCCAGTAGTTGTGGATGTAGAGTCTAGACATGACCATAAAAGGTTGAAAATAGAAGCATCTATGACCACTATCCCCACCACTCTACCGTTGTTTGCACACTATGATGAATATGTTCAGGAGCTCCTATCACAGTTGGAGAGGGGGAAAGAAGAAAAGAGAACCGTCGTTTACAAATCTGGAGGATAAAAAGGAGGCCATGGCAACCTTCTAGCTAGAGAAAACACGCCAAGTGGCAAGTTACCAAAAGAAATAAGTGAGTTGAAAGTAGAACTCAAAGCTAAAGAAGGAGAAGAGGATAAGTGGTGAAAGGGGCTTGAGGAAGAGCATCAAGTGCTGATAAGCCTGCAAAGGAAATATAAACTCCTCATAGTGCAAAATGAAGAGCTAACAGATTGAATGGACAAGATCCAACAAAAAGCCATGGATCAACTTGCAGTAGAAGAAGCAGCAAATATAAACTCTTCATAGTGCAAACTGAGGAGCTAACAGATTGAATGGACAAGATCCAACAAAAAGCCATGGATCAACTTGCAGTAGAAGAAGCAGCAAAAGCCCTAGAAGGAGAGGAGAATTAAAAAAAAATGGATGAAATAATAGGTAGCTTGATGATGGAAATAGAAGAGCAAGGGAGGTTAGAGAGAGAGATTGGATACTTAAGGAAGAAGAAGGAGAATCCATTAAGCCTCCAACCCCTCCCTCTCATGACTCTAATGGCGAGAACTAGATCTTCATCTATTTATATATTTTTTTTAAAGAAGAGAGGAGAAAATAAAAGAAATAAAGAAACAATAAAAGAAAGGAAAAGAAGAGGAAAGATAAAGAAAAGGAAAAAAGGAAAGAGAAAGACTATGAGATCACTAGAAGGAAATCACAGGGAAGGCAATCGAATGATCTCACGAAATGCAGGCCACAATCACTACATCTAGGGGTCCTAAATTTTGGTGCATCCAATGGCTTTGGTCGACCGGTTCCATCCCTAACCCCCTAGCCTATTTTTGGTTCCCCACATCACACTTAGGGCACATCCAGGTTAGGACATACCTAGGAAGGTCACTTCACCTATGGTTAGACTTGTCTCCTTAAGACACACTCACCGCACCACCCTTATGCATGAATTGAATCCCCAAGTGTGTGGGACAACACCCAGGCCTCCTTGTGGACCCAACTCCCAATTCCACTAGCATGAGCACAATGTATCACATGGTAAATGTAGACACACCCCCAGGAAGTGCACCTTCTTTTCTTTTTAGGTACAAAATACAAATGATGCAAACCACCAACTTCACAAGCCCCATCAACATCGACTCACACGAATGCCTTTCAAATCACCGAATTATCATTAGCTCAAACCCACAAGTACAAGACATGTCATGGACAACACGGACCATATAGCAAAAAGGAAGACCAAGGAAGCCCAAGTCAAAAAGTGAATGAAGAAATTCATTCTACCAAGTAGGGAAAGTGGAGGATAAGGCAAGCTCGGGACAAACGTGGAAGAGCACCAAAGATTCTAGCAAAGACCACTGAATATTCTAGCAAGGTTTTCTCAAGGATGAAGGAGAACCTCCGAGGGCTCTCGCAAAGGAAAATGAGGGAAACAATGTAATTCGTTTTATAAGAGCACCAGGCTCCCTCCTGTGCAAGTTGTAAAGTCTAAACAGATGTAGGAGAAGGCATAAGGCAAATAGAAGGGAATAGAGAAAGAGAACCTTGGCAAGATGACTGGTCATGCAAAAAAGGGGATGGGTACCCAAGGGATTTAGGGTTTTGTATATGCTCATTCTTGGTGTGTGGCAAAAGTGGTCTCTTATCCTCTCCTTCTTACTTGCTTATGTGTGCTTGAGAGAGGGAGTGTGAGGGAGTGAGTGTGTGAGGGTGAGGGATCTTGGAGAAGAAGCTCTCAATCATCTCCTCTCTTCTTCTTCTTCTTCTTCTTCTTCTTCTTCTTCTTCTTCTTCTTCTCTTCACTTATCTCACACGTGAATATGGAGGATGGAGCTCGAAGGAGGAGGATTGAGGTCACTTGAGCATGCATCTCGAATCATGGAGCTAGCAACTTGCTTGAGGGAGGAGGATACTCATTTGGGCATTAAGGTAAGCTCACTATACCCTCTTAGGATCGAAGGCATGTCAGCTAGGTGAGAGATAGCCATTTATGCTCACTTGAAATGCTTAAAGCAATAAGTGGTCCATGGGTCTTTTGTGGTTGAGTATGAGCTCCCACTACACTAATCTTTCTTGTTGAACACATTGAATTAGTATTCAATGATTGTGTGATAAGGAAGAAGAAGAACAATCAAATCAACTATGCATGAGTTAAAGAAGTAAGCAGTAAAGGACTACTATCCTTTGCTCTTTATTGACCACATTTTAAATAAATTAGCAAGCTGAGAAATGTACTCCTTCATGGATCACTTCATAGGTTATAATTAGATTACCATAGATGAGGAGGGTAAGTTTAAAACACTATTCATTATATTCTTTGATACCTTTGGGTACCATGTTATGGCTTGATGGGCATTAACTTTGTTGGGCTTGTGCATCCTTTGTCTACTATATGAAAGTGTTTATCATTGTGGTGACAAACTATTTTACAAAGTGAACTAAAGCCCATGCTACAATGAAGGGTAATGCCAAGGAGACGGCTAGTTTCATTTTGGAGAAAAACATTTGCCATTTTGGTCCACCTAAAGAGATTGTGTTTGACTGTGAGACACATTTTTTGAATAAAGTAATTGAGGGTTTAGCGGAAGCTCTAAAGATGTAATGTACCCAACCTTGATTATGTGATAGATAACATTCTAGTAGTTGCCCAGATTTTACCTTCCAGCCGTCGCCATTCGTACTCTAACCAAAATGATCTGATTTTGTCTTTCTAGTTAACCCTAGGTCTACCCTGCAGGGACAGTGTCCTACCATTACCCATAGAGGAGACTTGAAGGTTCTTAATTGGCATAACAGTCACCTATCAACAACTAGCTCACATCCGAAGGTGTCCTTCTGAGAGGCTTCTTGTTTGGAAGGAGCGACTGCCACTACCCTTGGTTCATGGAGTACAACACTTTTTTCCAGTAGCATACTAAGGATTTATGAAATCCCTCACAGTGCTCTGGCACAACCGTCGTACCTTTCCCCTAAGATAATTTATAGTTCGGGTTCTTAGACCAAACCCTAGGTAAGTCGGTGAATTGACTCTTCTTAGAGTTTCTTCCTAGCATTTGTTTTTGGGAAACCTCTTAGCTAACCGACACCACCCTGTCAGGACTAGATTTGTTGAGAATCCATCCACCCACTTCTCTCTATGGAATTTCTTAGTTATCTAATTACCTACCACATTACATGAAACATATATAAACAACTTTGTTAATTAAAAAGAATCCTTTTATGCATAGTTATTTGTTTGCACAATTTACTCATGGACATACAATCAGAATAAAACAAATTGATTGATTATGTCCCATAATGCGTATTCTCTTGTCCATACATGAGAAAAATTACAATTTCATGTGTTGTCTCATCCGGTGCATCTACACATCACCAAGATCAAATCCAACTATAGCTAGCATTTTTAGGTGTCCCAAGTAGAATTTGGGCCATACAAGGGACCAAGTAGTTCCTAGGTCCGTAAAGGATTTACTAGCTAGAGCCCCCCTAGTACCCTATCCATCTCCTACCTAATACGATCCCTACTAGGAGACCTCTCACCATCAAAGCCGGTCCATGCTTCCGTGACAGTAAAACCATCCCCTCTTGGTATGGGGATTCAACACCTATCCTTGGGGGAGGTATAGGGCTCCTCAATTTTTATCTCTTTCAATACTTAATTCAATCGGGATCTAATCTAGAAAATCATAAACAAGATTGATGTCTTCAAGCAGCTATGACTTCAATCAATCATGCAACTTTCAAGTGATGATTAATCTAGTAGCAATCGATTCTTGAATTCCACATAATGAACTCTTCCCCTTGGAATTTAACTAAGGGTATCTAGATTATGGGGTCTCTAACTTCCTGTTTAAGGTTTATTATTGTAACCAAGTTTCTTGGCCTTAAGTCCGTTTCTTTAACTTTGAGTTATTTTTTTTTTTAATATTTTATCAGAGCTTCTAGATTAAAACTATATCCTTGGCTAGTTTCTTCAGGGTTTCGTTCTTAGTAAATTCGTCTTGAATTCACTATTCTTCTTTTCTATGGGGTTAACATTAAAATTCCTCATAATTTCTCTTGAGTTCTAGGTTTTCATAGTTGCTCTAACAGTTTTTAGCCTATAAGATATTCTACCCTAGGTAAGTTGGTGAATCGGCCCTTCCTAGAGTTTCTTCCTAGCGTTTGTTTTTGGGAAACCTCTCGGCTAACCGAGACCACCCTACCGTAGGACTGGATTTGTCAGGAATCCATCCACCCACTTCCCTCTATGGAATTTCTTAGTTATCTAATTACCTACCACATTACATGAAACATATAAAAACAGCTTCGTTAATTAAAAAGAATAATTTACTCACGGACAAAACAATAAAAAATAAAACAAATTTATTAATTATTTCCCATAATGTGTGTTCTCTCGCCCATGAATGAGAAAAATTACAATTTCACGTTCTACCTCATCCAGCGCATCTACACATCACCAAGATCAAATCCACCTATAACTAGTGTTTTTAGGTGTCCCAAGTAGAAATTGGGCCATACAAGGGACTAAGTAGTTCCTAGGTCCATAAAGGATTTACTAGTTAGAGCCCATCTCCTATTTAATATGATCCCTGCTAGGAGACCTCTCGCTATCAGAGCTAGAGTCCATGCTTACATGATGGTAAAAACATCCCCTCTTGGTATGGGTATACAACACCTATCCTTGGGGGAGGTATAGGGCCCCTCAATTTTTATCTCTTTCAATACTTGGTTCAATTTAGGAATATCTATTCTAGAAAATCACAAACAAGATTGATGTCTTCAAGCAGTTATGACTTCAATCAATCATGCAATTTTCAAGTGATAATTAATCTACTAGTAATCGATTCTTGAATTCCACATAATGAACTCTTCCCCTTGGAATTTAACTAAGGGTATCTAGATTTTTGGGGTCTCTAACTTCCTAGTTTAAGGTTTATTCCTGTAACCAAGTTTCTTGGCTTTAAGTTAGTTTCTTTAACTTAAAGTTATTTTCTATTTTTTTAAAAAATATTCTATCAAAGCTTCTAGATTAAAACTATATCATTGGTTGGTTTCTTTAGGGTTTCATTCTTAGTAAATCCATCTTGAGTTTACTAGTCTTCTTTTCTATGGGGTTAATATTAAAATTCCTCATGATTGCTCTTGAATTCTAGGTTTTCATAGTTTCCCTAACAATTTCTAGTCTATAAGATGTTCTAATAATTTACCGAGTGAATACTCTAAGATCGCAGCATTTCTCAAGATACTTATCTTATTTCTATTGAATTCAGATAGAAATTTTTAGATAAACTTGTGTATCGAAATTGGTAAAGTGTTGTTATCCGTGCTTCTGATTCTATTAGTGACTCCCGGGTTCGCAACTCCAATTGTGTTGCTTCCACATTAGTAGGGTCATTCGCGATTTTTTCTTTTGAATTCTTTTTTTTTGGGGCCATGATGGAAATATGATTCGTAGAAGAAGAAGAACACGGCAGTAATACCGGCTAGCAAGGGTGTAAGACTCTCGATGATAATGATGGTTATTGCAAGATTCAATTATGTAGGCATTGTGGATGCTTCTTCTTGCCTTGTGGAAAGAAATGCTTCTCTCTCTCTAATAGATGGAATAGGGACAAGAGTAGAGGTATGAATTTTAATCGAATTGATAGAATAGGATAAAGTTCTTCAGTGTCTTCTCTTCTCAGATTACATTAGAAGAGGATGAGAGACCTTCAGCGTATCCCCTTCCTTGGGTTGAAAGGAATAATGTCTCTTCATCTTGTGGAATAGAGTCTCCTCCTCAATCAACATCTCCTCCTTGTCAAGATTACTCTTGTCCTTCCTTCTTGGTCATCCTCAAGCCCTCAATTTATAGTTTTGCAAGGGGTAAAAGAGAGGACGCTTGCTTTTTAGCATTTTTCGATGACATCATCGATGACAAAGAGAGAATGATTTCTTTTAGCACTTTTGATAACATCATTGATGATGTTAGATACGGAGCTCCATTTTTGTAGTGCGAAAATAAAAATTTACAAATATATGGGCGAGCACCATGTGACGCGTCGTCGGGCGGCCGTCACTCTAAGGCTTACAACTAAGGCGGCAACGAAGGCATAGACCTTGGCATCTTGGCCTTGGCATACTTGGAAATGGGCTACGAAGGCTTCATTGACGTTGTTGGCTAGACGCGAGAAGCTCCCACTAGCTTGTAGGAAAATGTGAGGTACCCACCCATCGGCTTTCCAAGCACTCTTTTAGCGGTCTATCGAGAAACGAATCTAAGCGTCACTGCCCAGCACTCCCAGGGAATGTTCCGAGTTTTTTCGCCTATGGTTTCCCGAATCTACCTCGCAATGGAACGTTCATGACTGAACCCACTAGGATCGACCTGAAATTCGGGTTCCTAGTTGTGAAGGTCTCCTGTTAGCATTCTAGCATTGGGTTTTGGACATCCTACTTTACGCAAAGATACCCAATCCGAAGCAGACCCATGCCGCACTTGGTTAAAAGAGAATGTGAAATGAGAGGGATGCCCTACTCAACATCTCTGCCCATAGTGCATAGTCCCATTCCGATCCCCTAAAATGGCATGAATCAAGTTCTATCCTAACAATTTCTAAGGTCGAAGACGAAAAAAACTTGTGAGAAGCCTCCTAGTTCTTTGGGACCACCCTGCCGTAGGACGAACCCGTCGGGGGTTCTGCCCACTCGCTTCCCTTAATAGCTTTAGTTTTCTAATTAGGTCCTACCACATTTATGTGTGACACTTAAAGTTAGCTTCATTAATTAAGCCTTTTAGGGAACAGGGTTCGTTTGCATAACTTATAGCACAGACACGAAAACAGAGCAAAGCAATCTATTGACAAACAAGTTCAAACATGTTCCTTAACTTATCTTCAAGTTAATCTTTGTCTCCCGCCCATACAGGAGAAATTATATATCGCTTCTGTCCAACAGAAGTATCCCTTCTGCCTTGTAGGAGTAACTAGTCTAATTCACATGGCATCACAAACTCAATCCTTTATCTAGAATAGGATCTCCCAACATGCCCAGACGTTGGGGGCCACAGAGGTCTTTAACTCCATTCTAGACCTAGCAAGGGGTGTCCAGAGCTCCAACTGACCCGCAAGCTGTCTAGGAGCGAAACATCATTCCCGTGGTTGGCCTTTTCACCACTCGACCTTTGGCCCATGAATCGAGTAGTGCCCTCTCGGGTTAATCCGTGGTGCGATCATGGAGGTGATCCACCCGTGCAGTATATCCTTCCTTAATTAAATCCTTTAAGAATCAAGCACAAACAAGGCATTCAGCCCTAATATCATTCTCCAAGAAAACATTCCTTTATTCCCATGGTGACTTGTCATCACAGACCCTTGCCATGCATTTACCATAAATCACAAGCACTTAGAATAATCATCCAAACAACAACTAACAACCAGTTGAATGTAAAAGCATTTAGGATGTTGTTCGATCAATCAACAAAGCCAATAGCATTCTTTCCAACCAATGCAAGAATAGACGATATAACATTTCCCTCGTATATTTGCTCTCCCCCTTGGGATCTAAGAGCAATATTATGCAAAAATGTTTCTTAACACTTCCTTCCTTCGGTTAGGGCATATGTTAAGGGTTCAAACACTATTCATGATGTGAGTTCTATAGGTCACTTACCTTGATTGATAACCCAACCCTGGATTTGGATTGGCAAAAGTCATCGTTATATCCGACGGATTCCAAGACATCTTACTTTTAACCCTTATGATTAGTTTCTTGTACTAGCTCTTAGTCAAGTCATGAGGCAAATAGAAAATTATCCTCATATATCAAAAATATGTTATAGGCATAACGTGTGAATACTTAATAAGATAAGTGCAAGATGATCTCAAGTAATTAGACTCCAATAGGCCTTGCATTGAGCTAGAATCTAGTTTTTCTTAATATTTGGGCTCTTAGGCTAAGTACTTTTGAAGTATTTAAACTTTAAACTAGTACTTTCTATTCATATTCTTTTAGTAATTATGCTATTTGTAACCCTTGACTATAATTTAATCTAGCACTTGTATGCACAATCTTTGAATGTCGTTCTTTTGACGACTATGCCATTCATAACACTTGACTAATTCTTCCTTGTAATTGTTCTACTAGAAAATGAGTCATATGTAACTAGGTGCAATTATCTTTCCTTGATATATGCACTTCACAAACTCCCTCTTTCGAGTAGGTGAGATGAAATTTATCATTTCCCATGACCTATACTCATGCACCGTAGTATGGGGCCTAACGTATCTCATACGAGAATCAAAGCAAGCATCTATCAATTTGAAAATACATTACTTATGACCGGAACCACATTTGGATTGACAGTGATGCCTTTGCCCGAAGCCTTGTTGCTGGTTGCAGGATTGTCATCCACACGCGACATTCTTTGCTTGGAGACCATCGTTCGGAGGTAGACTCGAGAGATTAAAAAGGTGGAATAGATTCAAGATGAGAGATCGTAAGAGAAGATGGTTAAGTCGAGGATCGACATAGAGGGAATTGAGCTAATTCTCTTCCTTGCAGCCTCTCGAGGCAACTCTTCTCTCTCTCTCTCTCTCTCTCTCTCTCTCTCTCTCTCTCTCAAGCTCCCTTTCAAGCTCTTCCTCACAATCTCTTGGAGGGGTATCCTTCTCTCTACCTCTCTCCCACAGCCTCTCAGGGTCTCCTTATGCTTTCTTATGCATCTCCCATGCCTCATATTTATAGTGAATTAGAGAAGATGACTTGTGGTTGAGAAGTGGAGCTCTTTATGGAGGAAGATCTTGGAAAGATCAGTGATCTGATGCTCAGATCATAAATCTGATGGTTCCATTGGCTCCGAAAGGGGGGTAAAACAACAAGGCACTTGGTTAGAAAGCTCTTAGTTCACTCCTTCTTCTTTTCTCTGTTCAAAATGCTGTCTACTGCCTGTAGACTGTGATTGCGGCGCGCGCAATTTTGCAAATCCTCTCTTTATTTTTTTCTTTTTATAAAATCTCCAAACTAACTAAAATATCACTTGTCCTTTCTTTTAAATGACATCCAGTTCTAAAAATCTCAATATCTTTTTTAGAATAATATCTAAAATATCTAAAATATATTATTTTTGCCCAAAATCTAATATTTTTGGACCATCCAAACTATACACATTAACCTAGTGATTAATATAACTCATAAGTCTCATTCATGTTGTAATTTACGTGAAGGGTGGCTACAGTTCTTATCAATCTGAGAAAAATATCAGATTTACGACTCTCGATTTTTCTAAATAAAATATTTTTAATTAAATAAAAATCCTTAATTATTAATGTTAATTAGTTTTTATCTTAATTATTCTTTAGTTAGTAACCTTATTAACTTATTAACTGACTAACTAACTTTTGAACCAACCAACTAACTTTTATTGTGCAGAGATATTACAGAAAAACTTCTCAGGAGGTCATCCATCTTGGTAGTGTCAACACCAAGTGTGACTAGGCTAGTTTCTTTTTGTTGTTCTATACTACAAACATAATTTTAATAAGTTAGTATTGGGAGGGTCTCCCAAGTATTTTTTCCATGAATTAGCATATAATACCTCATTAATAATAATAATTATTTTCATAATGAGAGTCGGTTTCATAATTAGAGCTAGTATTTTTTAAAAAATGTACAACATAAATCAATTTTGTTAGAAATGTATATGCATATTAGAATAAACTAAGTAATGGGGACATTACATTCTTCCCTCCTTAGAGAAATCGAGATGTCCTTGTCTCAAGAGAAACTAGGGATATTCTTTCATAAGGGTTACCTTATTGATCGAAGTGGCATCCTCTTCAAGATAATCCTTCCACTAGATGAGATATTCTCTAAGGATCCTATTCCTAAGGATTCTTTCTTTTACATCTAAGATTCTATCAGGTTGAAGTTCAAGTAAACCTTGGCTCGACATTATAACTTGTTGATCATCAATAATATGATCAGGATTAGGTACATAGGGATTCAAGAGAGTTACATGGAATACATCATAAACTTTTAGGGTTTCAGGAAGTTGCAGCTTATAAGCATAGGTCCAAGAGACTTTATGACTTTGTAAGGTCCACAGTATCTTGGGATAAGCTTCTTGAATTTTCCCAAGGATAAAGAACTCCTCTTTGGGCGTATATGGATAAGAACCTTGTCCCCTTCTTGGAAGATTCGCTCTTTTCTCCCTAGGCCAGCATAGGCTTTCTGTCGATCCTTGGCAGTTGTATATCTTGCTTGATGGTTTTGAATTGTTTGTCCATATCTTCAAGCATCTTCTTAGAAGTTTCAACCTTCAAGGTAGGGCCAGAGAATTTTAGTAGAGTCAAGCATTCTTTCCCATATAGAGCTTGAAATGGGGTCATCTGAACGCTTTGATGATAGGACGCATTGTAAGAAAATTCCACTAAAGGTAGATATTGTATCCACCGTCTAGGTTCTTTGAAACAATATGCCCTAAGTATATCTTCAATTACTTGATTTACACGCTTTGTCTACCCATCAGTTTGAGGGTGATAAGCTATACTAAAACAAAGCTATGTACTAAAAGCTTCAAATAATCCCTTCCAAAAATGTGAAGTGAATAGAGAATCATGATCGCTAATAATTCTCTTTGGCAGTCCATGAAGTCTAAAGATTTCTTTGACAAATAACCTGGCAATATCTGAGGCCTTGTATCTAGTTTTGACTAGAATCAAGTGGGTAACCTTAGTCAACAAGTCCACAATTACTATGATTGAGTTGCATCCTTCTTAAACTGAGGATAATCCAACTACAAAATCCATACTAATGAATTCCCATTTCATCTAAGGAATATCAAGTGGTTGTAGCTTTCCTAGCAGCTTAACTCATTTGGCATTTATTCATTGGCAACTCAAGCATTTGATTACGTATTTAAGTACGTCACTTTTGAGCTTCTCCCAATGATAGCTTTTTCTAACTGCATTGAGAGTTTTGGCATAGCAAGGATGTCTTGAAAATGGGGAATCATGAGCTTCCCCTAGTATCTTCTTCTTAAGTTCTTGACTTGAAGGAATACATAATCTTGTCTTGAAGTAGACATGTCCTCTGTCAATAGAGAAGTTAAGATACTTTGTCTTAAGCTTAGAATTTTGTTCTTTATTTTGAATTTCCTTCAGCATTTGCTGATATTTGGGATCATTATTCACCTTCTCCTTGGCTAGCTTGATGATGGGATTGCTAGGCATTGATATCATTGTAGCTAGTGTTTGAGCTCTAAGAGGTTGTTTTGAGATAAGTGCATTGAGAAATGATCTGTGGCTTAAAGAATATGCAATTATATTCTCTTTGCCTAGTTTATATTTGATCTCAAAATCTTACTCCTACAAGACTTTGATCCACCGATGTTGCCTCATATTTAGATATGGTTGAGTGAAGATCCATTCAAGAATTTTATGGTTGGTTACTAGTGAGAATTTCTTCCTGAGTAGATAATATCTCCATAACTTAAGAGCTGGATAATTGCAAGTAATTCCAAGTCATGAGTAGCATAATTTCTCTCATGATTCTTCAATTTTTTGGAGGAATATGCTACTGGATGTCCTTCCTACATGAGTATGCATCCCAAAGCAAGATAACTTGCATTGGTCACCACTTTGAATTCTTTGCTAAGATTGGGTAGTTTGAGGATCAGGGCTATGACTAAACTTAACTTGAGCTTATCAAAGATAGACTGATAAACTTGGGTCCATTTAATGGAAACTTGCTTCTTGAGTAGCTTGGTGAGGGGTGCAGCAATCAAGGCATAATTCTTGATAAAGACCTGATACCATCCTGTTAAACCCAAAAAAGCTACCAACTTCGCTTATAGTGGTTGGAGGCAACCAATCTTGTACATCCTTGGATCTATTGAAATTCCCTCTACTGAAACTATAAACCCTAAATACTCGATTTTCTCCTTGAATAACGCACACTTTTTCTTCTTAGCATACAGCTTGTGAGTCTGCATTGCCTCAAGAATTGTCCGCAGTTGTGAATCGTGACTTCCTTCATCCTTGGAATATGTTAAGATGTCATCAAAGAATACAATGACAAAATCATCAAGATAAGGTCTAAATATATCTTGCATTAATCTATTGAAGGTAGCAAGGGCATTTGTTAATCCAAATGACATTACAATAAACTTGTAATGACCGTACATTGTGCTAAAACCGGTTTTTGGGATATCTTCTTGATGATTCTGATTTGATAATACCCTAATCTAAGATCAATCTTGGAGAAAATCTTTGCTCCTTGTAGTCGATCAAGTAGTTTGTTGATCCTTGGAATCACATACTTATTCTTGATCGTTATCTAATTCAGCCCTCGATAATCAATGCAGAGATGGAGAGTCCCATCCTTCTTTTTTTAAAATAACACTAGAGCTCCCCAGGGTGAGTTATTGGATCTAATGTATCCTTGATCTAAGAGCTCTTTGAGTTGTTCCTTTAGTTTTATGGCCTTCCGGAATGGACATTCGATATGGTCACTTTGCAATTGGTGCAGCTCTTGGTACTAGCTTGATTTCATGGTCAACTTCTCTCTGTGGTGAAAGTTTAGTTAATTCTTCAGGAAATATGTCAGCATATTCCTTAAGCCATGATGGTTCATCTTTGGTTTCTTTATCCTATTCAATCTTATTTTATTTGATTAGGTATACATGTGAGCCTTTTCTTAAACCTTTAGCGATTTGAAAAGCTTTCGCTAATTAAATCTTTGGTTTCCGTGCTTCTCCTTGTGTGGTCACTTGTTTTCCTACAAGATTCAAGAATGTGACTTGGCCCTTTTCACAATGAATATGAGCGTCATTGGGAATCAACCAGTCCATTCCTAACATGCACTCACAGGTTCCTAAGTTCATCACGCTGAATTGCATGTTAGTTTGATTGCCACCCAAATTAAACTCCACCTTACTTGTCTATTGTGTTGAGGAAACTTCTTTTCCATCAACTAACTCAACTATTAGCCTAGGTGCATGTATTGTGTCTATGTCTAGTTTTCTAGAACACCTTGGTGATATTAATGAATGTATGCTTCCACAAACAATCAAAATTTTAAAGTGTTTATCGTTATAGGTTGATGATGTTTGAATCACTCAGAACTATCATTTTGGTCCCTTCTTGTTGAGAGAGGCGTGAATTCTTGCTCTCTCCATATAGGTTTCCAAAGTGAAACCTTCATCATCTTCTACTTCCTCGAGGGTTATGCCAACAACTCTTCCTCTAGCTGTGGTTGTCCGCCAACTCTGGTCGTTATGAAAATTGCTTTGGCATTTGTTTTGTTTGAGTTTTGGGCATCGCCTTTGGATGTGGCCAGGTTCGTTACAATAATAGCACTTGAAAGTATCATTATTACCACCAGCAAAGTTCTCCACCGCTGACGTCTTAGCCTTCTTGCCATTAGCATATTGGAATTGACCTTGGGCTATTTTTGCATAGCCCCTAGTTATATTTATGTTTTGGAACTTATTATTCCAAGGCTTATTGTTTCTTGGTTTGGAGAGGAGTTCATATACAATCGGTCTTGCTCTTATCAATGCATCTTGGAGGTCGGATGGATGCATTGCTTCAAGCCGTGTGTTCAGGGGATTATCCAATCCGTGGCAAAACTTGAATACTTGATGCGAAATATCCATAGATGGTGCATACTTGAGAAATGTTACAAACTTCGAGTAATAGGCTTCTAGTGTCATTCCAAGTTGCTTTAGACCAAAGAATTCGTGCATCTTTTACGTGTGGTATGCTAGCGGGAGATACCAGCCTTGCATTAAATCCTTTAATACATCCCAACTAACAAACGCTTTGGAGATTCCTTGGTCTTTACACCATTTTTTCCACCAAATTCGGGCTTCTCCTGTTAGCTTTAACTTGCTGATCATTGCTTGAATAGGTGGGGTAATTCCAGCAGCAATGAAATAATCTTCCATGGACTCAACCCATATTTCTGCTTCAACCTCGACATTTTTGCCTTGGCTATCAAACTCAGGTGGTTTAATTTTCTTAAGTAGGAACTTCTTTTCTTGGATCTCAGTAGCACTAAGGGTAGGAATAACTTCCTGTGGTATCGTAAGATTTTCTCTAGCCAGCTCTATGAATGTTAACATAGAATTTGCTCGTATCTTTTCAAAAAGAGAAATCATTTTAGAAGGATAGAAATACTTTATGTTAAAATTTCAGAGAAGGTTACATCATGATAGAGTTTTTCAAATTAACTTAAGGAATCTAACAATGGATTTCAAATATATCTAGTGACTCGTAATTCTTAATTGCTAGAATGGTAACCAATTTCATATTCAATGGATAGAAAAAATAATTTCTTTTGCTGAAGGGGAAAAATACATGGTTTATTTGGGATGGTTTGTTATTTGGGAGAGAAAATTTCCTTAATTCAATCTAAGCATGGCATTTGGATACATCCATTGGATAATAATCGGGCTTTGAAGAATGGATATCTAAAAATCGGTACTTTAAAGGAAGATCAGGAAGTCCATCTTTAACGTAGTTGCGGCGTTTAGAGTGACCAACAACTATAATTCGGTCCGCTGGGATGAACTTTGTCGCTTCCTCTTAAATATATTGATTTAGTTTAACCTCCAGGCCTCTATGAATAAAGTTGAATTCACTCTAGCTTCATGGAATAAATAAACCTTCACAACTTTAAGGTTTTCCATCCATCTTATCCTCTTCAAATTGGACTGAAGGAAGGCAAGATGGTTTGCATTAAGAATGCATTATCAATGTAAACATTGCTCGGAAGACTAGGAATCACTCCCAATCTTCATCTCTCTAAGTAATATTAAAAAAACACATATTAGTAAGAAAAATGAGAAAACAACTCATATATCAGGCTACACTTACCAAGTTTTCTGTTTCTTTTGGCTCTGATACCATTTTTAATGTACTCGCCCTTGATTATGCGACAAATAATGTTGTAGCAGTTGCCTAGAGTTTACCTTCCAATTGTCACCATTTGTACTCTAACCAGAATGATCGACTAATTAACCTTAGGTCTACCCCACAGGGGAAGCATCATGTCATTACCCACGGAAGACCGACCTGAAGGTTCCTAATTGACCTAATAGTCACCTATCAACAATTAGGTCACATCTAGAGGTGTCCTTTGAGAGGCTTCTTGTCCGAGAGGAGCGACTGCCATTACCCTTGGTTCATGGAGTACAACACTTTATCCAGGTAGCAAACTAAGGATTTATAAAATCACTCGTATTGCTCTGGCACAATTGCCGTACCTTTCCCTTTCCCCTAAGATAATTTGCTGTTCGGGTTCTAAGACCAAACCCTAGGTAAGTCGGTGAATTAGCCCTTCCTAGAGTTTCTTCCTAGTGCTTGTTTTTTGGGAAACCTCTTGCCTAACCGAGACCACCTTGCCATAGGACTGGATTCATCACAAATCATCCACCTGCTTCCCTCTATGGAAGTTCTTAGTTATCTAATTACCTACGAAATTACATGAAACATATAAAAACAGCTTTGTTAATTAAAAAGAATCCTTTTATGCACAATTGTTCATTTGCATAATTTACTCACAAACATACAATCAAAATAAAACAAATTCATTGATTATGTCCCATAATGTGTGTTCTCTCACCTATACATGAGAAAATTTACAATTTCATGTGTTACCTCATCCAGCGCATCTACACGTCACCAAGATCAAATCCAGCTATAGCTAGCCTTTTTAGGTGTCCCAAGTAGAAATTAGGCCATACAAGGGACCAAGTAGTTCCTAGGTGCATAAATGATTTACTAGCCAGAGCCCCCCTAGCACCCTATCCATTTCCTACTTAATATGATCCTTGCTAGGAGACCTCTCGCCATCAGAGCCCGGTCCATGCTTCCGCGAGACGGTAAAAACATCCCCTCTTGGTATGGGGATTCAACATCTATCCTTGGGGGAGGTATAGGGCCCCTCAATTTTTATCTATTCCAATACTTAATTCAATCAAGATCTAATCTAGAAAATCACCAACAAGATTGATGTCTTCAAGTAGTTATGACTTCAATCAATCATGCAACTTTCAAGTGATGATTAATATTTTTGCATTACCTTCTAGTTACACCCTTTACTTTCTTTGTTGACCATCAAGACTTGTTGTACCTAGTTAACAAACCATGCGCTATAGGACGCATTGCTAGATGGCTTCTTCTACTTTTGGTGTTTGATTTCTCCATGACGGTACGTAAAGGGAAACAACATTGCATGGCTAACCATCTATCTCGCATCCCCATGGGAGAATTGACTGGACAAGGCATTATGGACCCGAACTACCAGACATGCATCTATTCCACTTGTCTAGCAAAAAAGATTTTTTTAGAGCTGACATGACGCCTTATTGGGCAGATGACATAGTTCAAGTGCTTGAACACGGACTACGGGAACAACTGATAGAAAAGGCTCGACTTAGGCGGCTTATCCTGAAAATCTAACCCTATTAGTTGATAGATGGCCAACTTTACATGCTAGGACAAGACGGGTTACTGTGCAGATGCATGTGTGAGCATGACATGCATGATGTACTGACAGAGACACAAGGCGGAGTCGCAAGAGGACATTTCAACAAAGACATGACAGCTTGCAAAGTGTTGCAGTCCCAACTATGGTGGCCTACCTCTTCTGAGATGCGACGCGGTTCGTGAAGCATTGTGATGAGTGCCAAAAAACTAAAGTACCTATCCGTAAAGTTCACATGGAGCTAATCCCAATTATTGCACGATAATCCTTTGAGAAATGGGGGATTGAATTCATCAGACCCATTAGTCTTGCAATACAATATTCAGAGGCTAAATACATAATTGTGGCCCCATCGACTATCTAACCAAATGGGCAGAAGCAAGAGTTACAAGAAAGAATGACGCTAGGACCACCACTAAGTTCCTATGGGAGCAAGTGATCTCACGATTTGGCTGCCCCACTGAACTAGTTAGCAACCAGGACACACACTTCATCAACGAAGTAATAGTTCACCTCTTGTCCTCCTTCCTAATCATCCATAAAAAATCTTCACCATATTACCCACAAGCAAATGGTCAAGCTCAATCAACAAATAAAATCCTAGTGAACGTCCTGACCAAGGTTGTCTTTGCATCACGCAGTGATTGGGATAACAAATTGATGGCAGCCTTGAGGGCCTACTGCACAGCTTACAAGATGGTGGTAGGAAACACCCCCTTTAGATTGACATATGGTACAGAGGCAATCCTTCCCTTGAAATTCTTCACGCCAAGCCTTAGGATCGCCTTCCAAGAAAGATGGGATGGGAAGGGGGCATGGACAGAATGCTTGATTGAACTCAAACGCTTAACGGAAACCCGACTTCTTCTAGCCACCCATGCACTCATATGTGAGAAGGCAAGACGCAAAAGCTAGTTTGACAAGAATGTCAAGTAGTGCAACTTCGAACAAGGTGACTTAGTACTACTGTACTCGGTCAAAGGGTATAATCAAAAACTAAAATCTCGGGGCTAGGACTTTTCAAGGTTCAAACCATCAGCCAAATTGGCAACGTAAAACTTGAAACCCTAGAGGGCGAGGGCATAGGCTTCTTCAATGGCAGCCGCATAAAGAAGTACTTTCCCCCCACACACCCATTGGATGAGCTCCCAATGCCAACGCTACTTGTCAACATATGGGTAGCCACTATCACTAAGATGGACAGTGAGGATGAGGACACAGTACCACCAGCTTACCTACACGTGAAGGCCACTGTCAAACACACACTCACCATCAACGCATTGATCGATGAAGGAGCTGATTTTAATATCTTGACTCATGACCATTGGACCCAATTTGGCAAACCATAGTTGCAACCCACTAATGCTAATCTCACCCCTTATGGAGGCCAACCCTACAAACTTCTAGGAAAGTGCAAGGTTGCAGTTTCTATCGAGTCTGAAAGCATGCCGATAATTACACTAAGAATGTAGGCACAAAATTGCTGTCAGGACAAACTTTCAAGAAGCAAGCTTGTTGCAATGTCAACTACCAGTTGCAGTGCATCCACCTTGCCATGGGTAACATCCATATAGTTACAGCTTTTAGATGGTGTGACTCTTTCCAGGGCCACAAAGCCATCGTGCCAAGGCTAAAGAGGGGGGTTATGACTCGTCACAACCCACCTAGCCACGAGGCCAACAACCCATTAGAACCCACATTGAAGCCCATGAGCCCCGATTCAAATGGGTACCTAAACAGGGAGGGCCACCTAGGAATAGAAACGCACAACCTCGCAAGGCTAATCATCTGCACCCAAAACCTAGGAAGCCAAGGCTTTGCCATAAATATTGATGCACAATCAAGCCATGATGGGTTCCCAAGTCCTTATTGCAAGAGCAAGGCTACTATGCGGGTGACATCTGGATTTGGCTACCTAAAGCCAAAACAACCAAAGACCCAACTCAAATGCCACCCTCAAACTTGACCACATGAAACATCATGCTCGAGACACTCACAACACAAGAGAATCAGGACACTAAGTTTGTAGAACCTCCAAAATCTATCTCAGTAGGGCCTAAACCAATCTATCACCCAAAATCACACCCCACTACTAGACCAACTCTAGTGCTAATGATACCTCTTACATCTCGAATGCATCTAGTGGCACGACAACTGCGACTCCCACTAAACCCATCAAATGTGAGGCCAAGCTCCAACCCAATGAACGAACCAAACTGTAACTATTGACTGCTGAACTCTCTAGTCCTGTTAAGCTTGAACCTCCCACCAGCCTCTTTGACCCTCTTGTGAGCGACGATCAATTGGCTGTGGACTTAGCTAAAAATATAGGGGACGACTTGGTTGCTTGCCTCCAACTCTTGGATGCTACTTTCATGACCTTGACTAAAAGCTACAAATGACTAGACTTAGGCCTCTTGAACAAACCTATAGCAATGGACATACGAACACTCCCTTGAGTCAAAATTTGTATTTGTGAAGGCTTCTTAAGCAGTTCAGGAATTGATTGCAATTGAGATATCCCACGAACAAGCTGTCAAGCAATGTCTCATTATGTCATATAACAAGACTACAACCCCGACAACAAATCAAGAAATTGCGGAGTTGGAACAACTTATCAACCATGGCTCCTCCTCCTTACGGAAATGGTATGCTCTCTATGATTGCAATGGGAGCAAGTGGGATACCAAATAATGACCAATGCTGAATAGTGACACACAATCAAGGCATTTGAATATGGCCCAATCTATATTGCTCCAACTTCCTATAGGGTGTTGACTTCTATTCGTGACTGACCCCTAGAAGAACACATTGAGGGACATCCATTTTTAGATCGCATCATCACACAGAAGAGGAGTTGCATGTTGCTAGTCGAACGGACTCCGGTGACTTCTTGCTTGATGTTCTCACTTATATTGCGCACATAGGCATCCACCCTTTCGACATGGATAACTATCCTAACCTCAAGTATAATTTGAATTTCTATGCCTGGCTCATGCAAAGGTAAAGCACTCACATTGTGTGCTGAATGGCCCTCATCCTCTAACCCCTTAATCCTAGGAAGGGTTCTTCTCAATTCCAAGAGAGGGAGGCATGGTGAAACAAACCAAAACACATAACAAGAACCATAAAGGAAAATAACACATGCGGGACATGAGGGACCTCAATGGTAGGACAAAGCAACTTGTGACTGAGGAATTGACAATAAAACTCAAAAGCAATGGACTTAGAGTGTTGAAGGAAAAAGTCTAATCATGTACTAAAAATAGGTTTATCTAGCAAGCATGAAGTCTTTTCTTTCAGTAATGCTAGGTAGAAAAGCACTAATGGCAAACCATGGCTTATGACAAGAGCTGAGAATGTTGCAACAAGACCAAGACCACCCCCTACCTTTCATGGAAGAGGAAAGAGAAAAGTATGGCCTCTATCCCTTGAAAATCAGGTATACAACCTGTCAAGAATCGCGTGATGCGGGGATTTTCTTGAGCTGCTGCGCTAAACACACACTGTATACACAAGAGGAAGCTCATTCAAGAACACGAGAAGAGAGATGGAGGCAAAAACGTTTTCTTGCTGATTTTTCTTCTTCTTTCGCACACTATACAATATACACAAAGTATAGATAAGATACAACATAAAGGAAAGTGGTCAAACAATGCATAATCGACTATACTAATCGACAGGCATTATAACTTTGCCAGTTATGGGTAGGTATAACAGCCTAAATATAATGTGATAATTCAGTGGCCATACGAGTATCATAATGACCACCAACGTGCTAAGTGTAAACGTGCAGACTCGTCTAGCCAGGCGGTCCATCATCAATGTCTGCATGTGTTGAGCTTGCCATCTCAACACAACCAATTCAGGTTTAGAAGCATCCACAACATCGAAGGGGTGGTGACCAGTGAAGAAGCTATTAGGAGGATTGTGGATCAGTGCAACCTTTCCATGTATATCGAAAAGTTCTAACCACACTAGGCGTGTGGAATTCGTGAAGACGTATGACCCTAACAAGGAGAGTGGGACAATGTCCTTGGCAAGCATGAAAGGAACCAAGTAGGTGCAGGTCCTCCTCAGCAAGACCTTAGTGGAAAAGGCACTAGGATTGGAACCAAAGGTGGAGAAGAGGCACAAAAGAGATGTCTATGCCATGCTGGGGATAAAGAAGGAAAGTGTCTAAACAAATTATGGCATAAGCATCCATGGCATTCCTGACACGGAGATCAGAGTGCAAGCAAAGGTGATACACACCCTCTTCTCTATCCTAAGGTACAATTCGCTCTTGCATAGAATTAGCGTGCCCATGCTAGAGAGCATGGTGGTGCATTCACTGCATGAAGTGGATCATAATGGCTATGTCATGAAGACCATAGATCAATCAGCCAGGACAGTAGCCCTTGGAAGTAGGCCGATAGGTGGAGAAACCCCGACACCAAAGGGAATTAACAGGAAGAAGCCCTCAGCCAAGGCTGCATTATAGGGTATGGAGGAGTCTTGACTACCCTAATCTGAGAGGCTATAAAAGAGGCACAAGGCGGAGAAGAGGGATCAGGTGAAACGCCTGCGAAGTCACCTCCTCATCAGGATAAAGAACCATCAAGTCAAAGGATGATTAGTGAAGAAGAGGGAGATCAAGAAGCTCAATCTAGCAAACGGAAGGCAAAGATGCCTAAAAATAAGGCAAAGAAGAAGAAGCAGGAGGAAGAGAGGAAGAAAAAAGAGGAAGCAGACCTACTTAAAGCCAAGGCTGAGTCAAAAAGAGTTGCAGAACAAGAAGAGGAGTTGAGAAGGAAAGAAGAGGAGGACCTCGCACAAGCTGTGCACATGTTCATTGAACATCAACAATGCAAGCAGGAGGAACTAGTAGTAATGAGCCTACCTAGGCAATGCCTAGGTAGGACAGCGTGCCCAAGCGACAGAAGACTTGCCTCCACCCATCCTTGAAGGAAAGGGCAAAGCTAAGCTCCACTCAATCTCGCCCACCCTCTTGCCCACTACCCCAACCATCACAACAATGCTAGGCACCCCAACCAAAGTAGACGCCAGCAACCTCATGGCATGGGTGGTACAATTCCTAATCAATAAGGCGCATACCCCAATGCCCACCTCCAGTGTAGGAACCCCAACTATAGGAGTGAAAAGATCGATTGCTACAAATGCTAGATCTCAATAGGGACCCAAGCAAGCAAAGGTAGATGCTATCACCACGGAGCCACAAACTAGGACAAGTATGTCAGGGAGCTCTACGCTCAGTTGGAAAGGGCATGTCAAGATTGTGGGAGAGAAGGAAGGAGTCTCGCTTGAAGCTTTCTTGCTTGCACAATAGGGGAAGACACACAAGGGTGGAGGCTGAAAACAGTTTTTCTCTTCTTAGTTGTGTAAGCCAAAAAGAACTCTAGTACAAAGAAATAGAATAACCCTATGTATGGGTCTCAAACCAAACTCAACTAACTAAGGTGGCATACTAACTGAGCCACGAACTAGAGTAGATAAGGATAGCTATCATATAGCTATTATTCATGGGCGGTGTACCAACCGCGTCTGCAACTGACAAGTCGGTGACATAAATACACAACGGTCACCCTGGCGTATCACGAGTGGAGCTCGATATCTCAACACTCCCCCTCAAGCTCAATCCCAATTCCTGCACACCAAGCAGGTCTCTGAACTTGCGCAGCTTCTCTGCGCCCAATGCCTTCGTGAATATGTCAGCTACCTGATCCTCTATGCTGACATAAACTAGATCAATAAGACCTAGTAAAACCCTCTCTCGCACATAGTGATAATGCACCTCAATGTGCTTTGTTCTAGCATGATAGACTGGGTTATTTGCCAAGTGTATACTACTCATGTTGTCACAATAAATGACAACTGGCCCATCTGTAAATTGATGCATATCATAAAGTAGCTTATGCAACCAAGCTACCTCACATTCAACCATTGCTGCACCCCTGTACTCAGCCTCTATGCTCGACAAGGCAACTGTAGGCTGTTTCTTGCTGCTCCAAGTGACTGCAGCACTCCCAAAAGAGAACACATATCCACTGGTAGATCGTCTATCAGAAATACTACCAGCCCAATCAGCATCAGTGTATCCATGCAACTGTATCTGAACCCCAGTCTCATAAAATAGTCCATACTGCAATGTGGACTTCACATACCTGAGTATGCGTCTAGCCGCATCCAAATGTGGTTTCCTTGGAGCCTGCATAAACTGACTTACCAATCCAACAGCATAGCTCAAATCTGGCCTGGTAATAGTCATATAAATCAAACTTCCTACTATGCGTCTATACATAGTAGGGTCTTCTAGAAGCTCACATGCATCTGTGATCAGCTTCACATTCTGCTCCAAAGGAACTGAAATAGGCTTACAGCCTGTCATCCCATATTTGGACAGCATGTCCAATCCATACTGCCTCTGCAAGAGCTGTATCCCACTTGGTGATCTAATCACCTCAATGCCCAAGAAATAGTGCAGCTCTCCCAAATCCTTCATCTGAAACTTCTGCTTCAATAGCATTTTCACATGAAGGATATCTTCATCACTGTCACCTGTCATAATCAAATCATCAACATAAATGACAAGTAGCATAATACCTTTCTCTGTTTTTCTCACATAAAGTGAGAAATCTGCCTTGGAAATCTGAAAGCCAATAGTGACAAGATACTGTCCTATCTTGTCAGACCATGCTCTAGGTGCTTGCTTCAAGCCATACAAGGCTTTCTTCAACCTGCAAACAAACTCAGGATGAACAGCATGCACATAACCTGGTGGTTGCTCCATATAGACCTCTTCTTGCAAATCATCATGCAAGAAGGCATTCTTTACATCCATCTGATGTAAAGACCATCCCTTTGATGCAGCCATAGCAATGACTACTCTTACGGTTGCCATCCTTGCAACCGGACTGAATGTTTCTTCATAGTCAATGCCATATGTTTGTGCATACCCCTTGACTACTAATCTTGCCTTGTATCTATTCACAGAACCATCTGCATTGTGCTTCACCTTATAAACCCACTTACAGCCAATTGCATTTTTACCTTTAGGCAAAGGTACCAATTCCCATGTAGCATTTGCTTCCAAGGCATCCATTTCTTCATCCATGGCTTTCTCCCATTTTTCTTTTCCCATGGCTTCCTCAAAAGATGTGGGTTCTGGTTCCTGTATCACTTTAACCATATATGCATAGTGAATGGCTGTAAATCCATCATATTTCACCCTATCCACAGGATACCTAGCTCTCGTAGACCTGCGCAAAGTAGGTTCACTCCCAGGTGCTCTCAAAACATCCCTGGTCTTCCTTACTCCAGGTGTAACAATAGAAGCAATACCCAACTCATCATCAATGCTCTGTTCTGAGCCACTGGATTCACCATCCACATAAGAGTGACCTGCATTCACATCAAACATGGGCTGATCAACCTTCTCTTTTCCTTTTCGTGATACCTGCATACCACTATCTGCATTACTTTGAGAAGATTCTCCTGATCTCAATCTGCCTGTCCATGGCGAAGAATGTGAACCACTGCTAGAGGACGCTCCAGGTCCACTAATATTTTGTGACTGCTGCTGTGAATTCTGTGCAGCATTACCATTTTGCGCATCTACATCATCAATCACATTTACTGGTTTATACCAGCTACTCATCTCATAAAAAACAACATCTCTGCTCACTGTAAACTTACGAGTAGAAGGGTTATAGCATCTATACCCTTTTTGCTGCAGAGAGTAACCAATAAAGATGCACTTCTCAGCTTTTGGATCCAACTTGGATCTCAACTCATCTGGCACACGTACATAGGCAATGCAACCAAAAATTTTCAAATGAAAAATATCTGGTTTCCTACCAGTATACCTCTCCTCTGGAGTCATTCCATGTATTGCTGCAGTGGGAGTCCTGTTCATTATGTAGACTGCTGTAGCAACTGCTTCAGCCCAATAAAAATCTGGCAAGTCTTTTTCATTGAGCATGGCACGCGATACCTCTCCAATATGCCTGTTTTTTTCTTTCTGCAATTCCATTTTGTTGTGGGGTATGACTGCATGAATATTGCTACTTTATGCCATGCTCCTGCAGGAACCTTGCAAACTCATTTGAGAGGTACTCTCCCCCTCCATCTGACCTTAGGCATTTTATCTGCAGGCCTGTTTCTTTTTCAACCATCGCTTTAAGAGTTTTGAAATGCCCAAAAACTTCACTTTTCTTTTTCATAAAATACACCCAAACTTTTTTGCTATAGTCATCAATAAAACTGACAAAATAATGACAGCCTCCAAGAGATGCAGCTTTAGTTGTCCACACATCAGAGTGGATTAATTCCAATGGCTTCTCACTCTCTTGAACATGTCTAGGAAATGGTTTCCTTGCCTGTTTTCCTAACTGACAGGCTTCACATACCTTATGCATTTCTGCAACCTTGAATTTTGGCAAACCTGCAACAATATTTTGGGCCTGCATTGATTTAAGTCGCTGTACATTAACATGACCAATGCATTTATGCCAGATATCAATATGTGCAACTACACCGGTCCCATGTGCAAACATTGCTGCACTCAATTCAGACATGTCTGCATCCAATGTAAACATTCTGCCCTTCTTCTTTCCTTTTGCTATCACGCGACCTTTATTTTTCATATCCTCAACAAAGCATCCATGAGGATTAAATCTGACCTGCAAGTCCTGCTCAACCATTTGACCAACAGAAACCAGATTCTTGGTGATATTTGGGACATGAAATACATCGGACAGGTATTTCTTTTTCCCATCCTGCATAGACAAGGGAATTTTTCCAATCTGCACAATAGGATGTGTAGTATCATCACCAGTCTCCACAAATCCTGGTTTTTCCATTTTTCTTGCATCCTCCATCCATTCTGCATGACCTATCATGTGGTTTGATGCACCTGAGTCAACATACCATACATCATTGCTTTCTTCTGCACTTGTCACAGAATTGTTCATGTGCTGCACCATAAACAAGTGCTCATTTCTGTCATCACCCTATCTACTAGAAGATGCATAATTCCCTTGTTGCAGTTTTCCATTCATGATGTCATTCTGCTTTTTATAGCAGTCTTTAGCCATATGACCCATTTTACCACAGTAGTAGCATTCAACATTACTGTTTGCATTTTGGCCTCTTTGCCATCCACCACGACCTCTTTGGCTCCCCCTGCCTCTAGAGTTACCACGTCCTCCTCCATAGGACTGGTTTTCTTAAGTTTGTTGCATATTCTGATTTCTGCCACGGCCTCCAAATCGGCCTCCTCTACCTCTGCCTCTACCTCTTCCAGCATTTGAGTAGAAGACAGCTTCTTTTGAAGTTCCTCCTGAAGAAGATGCACCACCATTTCTCTGCTCCTCAGAAATTAGAAGAGCAATCAACTCCTCAAAATCAGGAAATCTTTCACGGACGGAAATGGATGTTCGGAACTGTGCATAATCCTTTCCTAGACCATTCAAGGTCACGGAAACTAAATCATCATCTTCCACTGGTGACCCAATGGAAGCAAGTGCATCTGCAATCTTCTTCACCTTCATGTGGTAGTCATTGATGCTCATATTTTCTCTTTGCACATTGTGCAACTCTTGCTTGAGCTGCATTTTCCTGGCTTGCGTATTTGTGCTATACATTTTTGACAAAGTATCCCATGCCTCCTTTGGCGTACTTGCATCCTGAATATGCACAATCATAGAGTCTGAAATGCTGATAGACAGCCAATACATAACTTTCCTGGCTCTCTCATGCCATGCTTTAAATGCCTGCATTTGCTGTTGATTGATTGGGAACATCAGGAAGAACTGGTTCTTCTTCATTTCCTGCAACAAATTCCCAATACCCTTTTCCCATAAGGAAATTCGTCATTCTAAACTTCCATGCTTGGAAGTTGTTCTTGTCAAGCTTTTCAGTGACAATCTGTGAAAGAGAATCAGATGCCATTACAGAAGACTGCAAAAAATTCTGTCACTGCAAACACCACAGCTTCACCCTCACAAGGGAAAATCTGCAAAACTGGCGAAAGTGGTATTTGACCACACAGTCACTTCCTAGTGACGATTTTGCATCAACAAGCAACAGGGATGATTCTGTAACTCCCAATGTCTCTGCGCACAAGCATACAATGCAATTTTTACAGTAACTATTCACTGACCTATAGAACAGTGGTTGCACAGCATAAAACTGGGCCTTTTTCTGAGTGCGTGCTGAAAACTTCCGCCTCCAAAATAGGCCCCGAAATGGCCTCAAATCAAAAAAACAAGGTCGCCGAGGGCTAAAGCCCTTACCCGCAACATATATTGCCCTCTTACTTCACCGCGAAGGGCATCTCAACTTGAGACAATGCACTCCTGCACTTTCCGGCTGTGCTACCTGCAGAGATCTGCTCCCAAAACAGAAAATGAAAGCAACACTGCTCCTCTTACCAGAACACCGCGAGCTTGGCTTGCTTTCTTGAGCTCCTTACCACGAACAAGGCTCTGATACCATGTCAAGATTGTGGGAGAGAAGGAAGGAGTCTCGCTTGAAGCTTTCTTGCTTGCACAATGGGGGAAGACACACAAGGGTGGAGGCTGAAAACGGTTTTTCTCTTCTTAGTTGTGTAAGCCAAAAAGAACTCTAATACAAAGAAATAGAAGAACCCTATGTATGGGTCTCAAACCAAACTCAACTAACTAAGGTGGCATACTAACTGAGCCACGAACTAGAGTAGATAAGGATAGCTATCATGTAGCTATTATTCATGGGCGGTGTACCAACCGCGTCTGCAATTGACAAGTCGGTGACATAAATACACAACGGTCACCCTGGCGTATCACGAGTGGAGCTCGATATCTCAACAGGGCAAAGGAGGAGGAAAGCGGTAGTGGCGACATTGGAAACGGAAAGGGAATTGGCAAATGCTTCCCAACTAGAAAAGACCCACCAAGTAGCCTTGCAACACAAAAAAATCCATGCGCTGAAAGCAGAGCTAAGGGCCAAGGAAGACAACAAAGAACAGTGGAGAAAAAGACTGGAGGAAGAGAAAAAGACTGGAGGAAGGCCACAATGTAAAGGGAATACAAGCTCCTAGTTCTACAATAGGTAGAGCTCAAAGCACAGGTGAGAAAACTTCAAGAGGGCATGGAAGAGCTTGCTGCACTGGAAGTAGAGAGAGAACAAATTTCAAAGAAGGATCTATTCACAAGCCATCCTCCAAGAGTGGATCCATCTAACACTATTTTGAATTTAAAAGATGGACCTGCCCCTCAACATCCCTCCAAAACCAAGGATCATATCCAACTCCAGGGTCTCTTAGTTCCAAAATTCCCTCCAATACTAGGGCCCCTACCCAATCTAAGGGCCTTCCAGTTCCATAAATCCCTCTAACAGGTCCATCAATCCCTCCAAGACAAGGGATCATCTCCAAACTCAAGGGTCCTGCAATTCCATAAATCCCTCCAAACATGCTTTCCAAGACTACTCGTACCCAAACTCAAAAAGCTACTTGGCTACTCCAACAATAGAGTCCGACTCATCCCTAAACAAGTGCCATGGGACTGGCACTCAACTAGGAGGGGGTAATGTATATAAAGTTCAAAAAGTGAATGAGAGCTCATTATTTGGTGTATGGCAAAGTGGACTCTTCTTCTTCTCTCCTTATCTTCTCTTGCTTGCTTGTGAGTGCTTGAGGGAGGGAGTGTGAGAGAGTGAGATTGTGAGAGTGAGGGATCTTAGAAGTGAAGCTCCACCTTCTTCTCTATTCTTCTTCTCTTCTCTTCTCTTCTCTTGTAGAGAGGGATAGCGCGTCGGCTATGTGAGAGGTAGGCATTAGTGCTCACTTGAAACGCTTGAACAATAAGCAATCCATGGGTCTTGCTGGTTTGCCACTATAATCCTCCCTTGTCAAGATTGTGGGAGAGAAGGAAGGAGTCTCACTTGTAGCTTTCTTGCTTGCACAATGGGGGAATACACACAAGGGTGGAGGCTGAAAACAGTTTTCCTCTTCTTCGTTGTGTAAGCCAAAAGAACTCAAGTACAAAGAAATAGAAGAACCCTAGATATGGGTCTCAAACCAAACTCAACTAACTAAGGTGGCATACTAACTGAGCCACGAACCAGAGTAGATAAGGATAGCTATCATGTAGCTATTATTCAGGGGCGGTGTACCAACTGCATCTGCAAGTGACAAGTCGGTGACATAAATACACAACGGTCACCCTGGCGTATCACGAGTGGATCTCGATATCTCAACACTCCCCTCAAGCTCAATCCCAATTCCTGCACACCAAGCAGGTCTCTGAACTTGCACAGCTTCTCTGCGCCCAATGCCTTCGTGAATATGTCAGCTACCTGATCCTCTATGCTGACATAAACTAGATCAATAAGACCTAGTAAAACCCTCTCTCGCACATAGTGATAATGCACCTCAATGTGCTTTGTTCTAGCATGATAGACTGGGTTATTTGCCAAGTGTATACTACTCATGTTGTCACAATAAATGATAACTGGCCCATCTGTAGACTGATGCATATCATAAAGTAGCTTATGCAACCAAGCTACCTCACATGCAGCCATTGCTGCACCCCTGTACTCAGCCTCTATGCTCGACAAGGCAATTGTAGGCTGTTTCTTGCTGCTCCAAGTGACTGCAGCACTCCCAAAAGAGAACACATATCCACTGGTAGATCCTCTATCAGAAATACTACCAGCCCAATCAGCATCAGTGTATCCATGCAACTTTATCTGAACCCCAGTCTCATAAAATAGTCCATACTGCAATGTGTACTTCACATACCTGAGTATGCGTCTAGCCGCATCCAAATGTGGTTTCCTTGGAGCCTGCATAAACTGACTTACCAATCCAACAGCATAGCTCAAATCTGGCCTGGTAATAGTCATATAAATCAAACTTCCTACTATGCGTCTGTACATAGTAGGGTCTTCTAGAAGCTCACCTGCATTTGTGCTCAGCTTCACATTCTGCTCCAAAGGAACTGAAATAGGCTTACAGCCTGTCATCCCATATTTGGGCAGCATGTCTAATCCATATTGCCTCTGCAAGAGTTGTATCCCACTTGGTGATCTAATCACCTCAATGCCCAAGAAATAACATAGCTCTCCCAAATCCTTCATCTCAAACTTCTGCTTCAATAGCATTTTCACATGAAGGATATCTTCATCACTGTCACCTGTCATAATCAAATCATCAACATAAATGACAAGTAGTATAATACCTTTCTCTGTTTTTCTCACATAAAGTGAGAAATCTGCCTTGGAAATCTGAAAGCCAATAGTGACAAGATACTGTCCTATCTTGTCAGACCATGCTCTAGGTGCTTGCTTCAAGCCATACAAGGCTTTCTTCAACCTGCAAACAAACTCAGGATGAACAGCATGCACATAACCTGGTGGTTGCTCCATATAGACCTCTTCTTGCAAATCACCATGCAAGAAGGCATTCTTTACATCCATCTGATGTAAAGACCATCCCTTTGATGCAGCCATAGCAATGACTGCTCTTACAGTTGCCATCCTTGCAACTGGACTGAATGTTTCTTCATAGTCAATGCCATATGTTTGTGCATACCCCTTGACTACTAATCTTGCCTTGTATCTATTCACAGAACCATCTGCATTGTGCTTCACCTTATAAACCCACTTACAGCTAATTGCATTCTTACCTTTAGGCAAAGGTACTAACTCCCATGTAGCATTTGCTTCCAAGGCATCCATTTCTTCATCCATGGCTTTCTCCCATTTTTCTTTTCCCATGGCTTCCTCAAAAGATGTGGGTTCTGGTTCCTGTATCACTTTAACCATATATGCATAGTGAATGGCTGTAAATCCATCATATTTCAGCCTATCCACAGGATACCTAGCTCTCGTAGACCTGCGCAAAGTAGGTTCACTCCCAGGTGCTCTCAAAACATCCCTGGTCTTCCTTACTCCAGGTGTAACAATAGAAGGAATACCCAACTCATCATCAATGCTCTGTTCTGAGCCACTGGATTCACCATCCACATAAGAGTGACCTGCATTCACATCAAACATGGGATGATCAACCTTCTCTTTTCCTTTTCGTGATACCTGCATACCACTATCTGCATTGCTTTGAGAAGATTCTCCTGATCTCAATCTGCCTGTCCATGGTGAAGAATGTGAACCACTGCTAGAGGATGCTCCAGGTCCACTAATATTTTGTGACTGCTGCTGTGAATTCTGTGCAGCATTACCATTTTGTGCATCTACATCATCAATCACATTTACTGGTTTATACCAGCTACTCATCTCATCAAAAACAACATCTCTGCTCACTGTAAACTTACGAGTAGAAGGGTTATAGCATCTATACCCTTTTTGCTGCAGAGAGTAACCAATAAAGATGCACTTCTCAGCTTTTGGATCCAACTTGGATCTCAACCCATCTGGCACATGTACATAGGCAATGCAACCAAAAATTTTCAAATGAGAAATATCTGGTTTCCTACCAGTATACCTCTCCTCTGGAGTCATCCCATGTATTGCTACAGTGGGAATCCTGTTTATTATATAGACTGCTGTAGCAACTGCTTCAGCCCAATAAAAATCTGGCAAGTCTTTTTCATTGAGCATGGCACGAGAGACCTCTCCAATATACCTGTTTTTCCTTTCTGCAATTCCATTTTGTTGTGGGGTATAACTGCATGAATATTGCTGCTTTATGCCATGCTCCTGCAAGAACTTTGCAAACTCAGTTGAGAGGTACTCTCCCCCTCCATCTGACCTTAGGCATTTTATTTGCAGACCTGTTTCTTTTTCAGCCATAGCTTTAAGGGTTTTGAAATGCCCAAAAACTTCATTTTTCTTTTTCATAAAATACACCCAAACTTTTCTGTTATAGTCATCAATAAAACTGACAAAATAATGACAGCCTCCAAGAGATGCAGCTTTAGTAGTCCACACATCAGAGTGGATTAATTCCAATGGCTTCTCACTCTCTTGAACATGTCTAGGAAATGGTTTCCTTGTCTGTTTTCCAAACTGACAGGCTTCACATACCTTATGAATTTCTGCAACCTTGAATTTTGGCAATCCTGCAACAATATTTTGGGCCTGCATTGATTTAAGTCGCTGTACATTAACATGACCAATGCGTTTATGCCAGATATCAATATGTGCAACTACATCGGTCCCATGTGCAAACGTTGCTTCACTCAATTCAGACATGTCTGCATCCAACGTAAACATTCTGCCCTTCTTCTTTCCTTTTGCTATCAAGCGACCTTTATTTTTCATATCCTCAACAAAGCATCCATGAGGATTAAATCTGACCTGCAAGCCCTGCTCAACCATTTGACCGACAGAAACCAGATTCTTGGTGATATTTGGGACATGAAATACATCGGACAGGTATTTCTTTTTCCCATATTGCATAGACAAGGGAATTTTTCCAACCTGCACAATAGGATGTGCAGTATCATCACCAGTCTCCACAAATCCTAGTTTTTCCATTTTCCTTGCATCCTCCATCCATTCTACATGACCTGTCATGTGGTTTGATGCACCTGAGTCAACATACCATACATCATTGCTTTCTTCTGCACTTGTCACAGAATTGTTCATGTGCTGCACCAAGAACAAATGCTCATTTCTGTCATCACCCTGTCTGCTAGAAGATGCATAACTCCCTTGTTGCAGTTTTCCATTCATGATGTCATTCTGCTTTTTATAGCAGTCTTTAACCATATGACCCATTTTACCACAGTAGTAGCATTCAACATTACTGTTTGCATTTTGACCTCTTTGTCATCCACCACGACCTCTTTGGCTCCCCCTGCCTCTAGAGTTACCACGTCCTCCTCCATAGGACTGGTTTTCTTGAGTTTGCTGCATATTCTGATTTTTGCCACGGCCTCCAAATCGGCCTCCTCTACCTCTGCCTCTACCTCTTCCAGCATTTGAGTAGAAAGCTTCTTTTGAAGTTCCTCCTGAAGAAGATGCACCACCATTTCTTTGCTCCTCAGAAATTAGAAGAGCAATCAGATCCTCAAAATCAGGAAATCTTTCACGAACTGAAATGGATGTCCGAAACTGTGCATAATCCTTTCCTAGACCATTCAAGGTCACAGAAACTAAATCATCATCTTCCACTGGAGACCCGATGGAAGCAAGTGCATCTGCAATCTTCTTCACCTTCATGTGGTAGTCATTGATGCTCATATTTTCTCTTTGCACATTATGCAACTCTTGCTTGAGCTGCATTTTCCTGGCTTGCGTATTTGTGCTATACATTTTTGACAAAGTATCCCATGCCTCCTTTGGCGTACTTGCATCCTGAATATGCACAATCATAGAGTCTGAAATGCTGATAGATAGCCAATACATAACTTTCCTAGCTCTCTCATGCCATGCTTTAAATGCCTGCATTTGCTGTTGATTGGGAACATCAAGAAGAACTGGTTCTTCTTCATTTCCTGCAACAAATTCCCAATATCCTTTTCCCATAAGGAAATTTGTCATTCTAAACTTCCATGCTTGGAAGTTGTTCTTGTCAAGCTTTTCAGTGACAATCTGTGAAAGAGAATCAGATGCCATTACAGAAGACTGCAAAGAATTCTGTCACTACAAAAACCACAGCTTCACCCTCACAAGGGAAAATCTGCAAAACTGGTGAAAGTGGTATTTGACCACACAGTCACATCCTAGTGACGATTTTGCATCAACAGGCAACAGGGATGATTCTGTAACTCCCAATGTCTCTGCACACAAGCATACAATGCAATTTTTACAGTAACTATTCACTGACCTGTAGAACAGTGGCTGCACAGCATAAAACTGGGCCTTTTCCTGAGTGCGTGCAGAAAACTTCCGCCTCCAAAACAGGCCCCGAAATGGCCTCAAATCAAAAAAACAAGGTCGCTGAAAACAGTTTTTCTCTTCTTAGTTGTGTAAGCCAAAAAGAACTCTAGTACAAAGAAATAGAATAACCCTATGTATGGGTCTCAAACCAAACTCAACTAACTAAGGTGGCATACTAACTGAGCCACGAACTAGAGTAGATAAGGATAGCTATCATGTAGCTATTATTCATGGGCGGTGTACCAACCGCGTCTGCAACTGACAAGTCGGTGACATAAATACACAACGGTCACCCTGGCGTATCACGAGTGGAGCTCGATATCTCAACAGGGCAAAGGAGGAGGAAAATGAAAGCAACACTGCTCCTCTTACCAGAACACCTCGAGCTTGGCTTGCTTTCTTGAGCTCCTTACCATGAACAAGGCTCTGATACCATGTCAAGATTGTGCGAGAGAAGGAAGGAGTCTCACTTGTAGCTTTCTTGCTTGCACAATGGGGGAATACACACAAGGGTGGAGGCTGAAAACAGTTTTCCTCTTCTTCGTTGTGTAAGCCAAAAGAACTCAAGTACAAAGAAATAGAAGAACCCTAGATATGGGTCTCAAACCAAACTCAACTAACTAAGGTGGCATACTAACTGAGCCACGAACTAGAGTAGATAAGGATAGCTATCATGTAGCTATTATTCAGGGGCGGTGTACCAACCGCATCTGCAAGTGACAAGTCGGTGACATAAATACACAATGGTCACCCTGGCGTATCACGAGTGGAGCTTGATATCTCAACATCCCTAAGATTAGAGGTTGAAGGGTGGAGACCATTCAGTGTATGCTCATGAAGTTTCACTTCTGTATAAGCTAAGTGTAGAAGTTTGAGTTGTACTCCATTTGAGCATATTGGTCCATGTCGATGGGTCGGATGCTTATGTGGGTGAGGTAAGTGAGGACATCTACGAGGAAATCACTGGAGTCCATTCAGCTAGTAGTGTGGAGCTCCTCCTTGGTCAACATGTGATCTAAGTAGGGGTGAGTCATGATGTGCTCTTCACGGGCCCAATTTGCAGATGGTGGTCAACACTCTATAGGAGATTGGGGCTATATAAGTTGGGTGTATTCTGAGGTCTTGATTGCACCTCTTTGCTCAGCGTTGGTCATGATTTGGTAGCCTTCTTGCTCCCATTGGAGTCTAAGAGCATACCATTGGAGCAAGAAAGAGGAGTTGTTAGTAGCCAGTTGTTTCAGCTTTGCAATTTTCTGGTCAATGGTGGCAAGGATTGTGCCCTTGGCACAAGATGGAATGAGGCATTGCTTACGTGCTTGTTTGTGAGAAATCTCAATGGCTATGAGTTCTTTAGTGCTGTGGATCCTTGATGAATACAAATTCTAATTCTTCCCATGAGCAAGGTAGTGTATGTACCTCTGTTGCTAAAGGCTTGTCTAAGAGATCTAGGTCTAATCAGTCATAGCTTTTAGCAAGTGTGGTAAACGTGGCATCCATGCCAAAGGCAACCAACTAAGTCATCCCCAATATTTTTAGTTAAGTCTGTGGCAGACAATGTAAAAATCAAATGTCATTCATAAGAAGGTTTGAGGCTTGCTGAAGGCTAGGGTTTGATTGGGGTTTGATTGGACTCAATAACTCAGCAAGGCTGATGTCTATACTTGCAGCTGCTCTAAAGTGTGTGGTTTGGCCTCTCATGAGCTAAGCTTGGTTTGGGATTCTGACTTTGTGTTACTACCTAGATGCTTGTGAGGCTTGACAGTACTAACAGTGTTGGGTTGAGTTGGTCTAGGGTCATCAAGCTACGGTTTTGGTCGATAGACTCGTTGAGGTTTTGGGTCAATGGTATTGAGCTCTATGGATTTTGCAGTTTGAGCTTTTTGCAGCCCTTGTGCTTGATCTATTGTGTGGCTCTGTATAGTTGGATTTAAGGGTGGCATTTGAATAGTGCTGCATGCCAACTTAGCTTTAGGCACTTATATATAGGCATTGCCCTCCTAATAGCATTGCGCTTGTAATAAGATCTTGGGGACCCATCGTGGCTTGTCTGTTCATCACTGCCTATAGTTGCTTCTTTGCCTTCTAGGTCTTGAGTATGAGTTCCTAGACTTGTGAGGGTGTGATTGCATGCTCCTAGGCAGCAGTCCTTGATGTTTAGGCACCCACTTGAATTGTGATTCAAGGGCCTTAGCTTTGATTTCAGTGGTGTGTTGATGGTGTGGTGTGGTGGGTTGTGACAAGTCTCAAACCCCCTTCTTAGGCTTGGTGATGGGTTTCTCTATCGGCGGCCTCGCAAGCTTTGATAGAGCCACATTGCCCTTGCTAAAAGGTGTCTCACAAACATTGCCAATGGCAAGGTGAATGTGATGTGAGGCATTGTCAACATTGCAGCGTGCTTGTTTCTTGAATGTATGCCCCAGTAGCGATTCCTTGCCAATGGCTTTAGTGTTAGGCATCACATACAAGTTCACAAGTAGGCTTTCACTCTCAATTGCACTTTCCCAAAAATGATTAGGATTGTCCTCCAAATGGGTTGAGTTTAGTATTGGTAGGCTATAATTGGGGTTGACCAATGAAGGTCCAATGTTTGTGCATAAGGATGTTTCAATTAGCTCCCTCATCAACAATGAGTGTGTCAAAGATGTGTGTCTTCTGGTAGTCACACTGATATGCATAGGTAGGTGGGCGCTACTACCTCCTCATCTTCCTCCTCAATGTCCATTATTGTGGTGACTTAGACTTTCATAGGGATTTTTAGTATGGGAGGCTCGTGTAGTGGATGCGTGGGAGGGTAGTACTTCTTCATGCGGCTCCCGTTGAAGAAGCCTATGCCCTCTCCATCTAGGGTTTGAATCTCTACATTGCCAGTGCGGACTCAGACAAGTCATAATCCTATCTTTTGTTTGTGGCCCCTTACAAGTACAACAACACTAAGTCACTGTATTTGAATTCTCACTACTTGACATGATTGTCAAACTAGCTCTTGCGACATGCCATTTTGCAAATCAGCACACATGGGTGGCTAGAAGCCAATAAGCATTCTAGCTCAATCAGATAGTGACTCCCTGCCTCCTTTTCTTCCCATCTCTCTTGGGTGGCTATCCTCAGGATCCGGACAAGGAACTCTACAGGTAGAATGGCTTCAGTCATGTAGGTTAACTTGAAGGGATTTTGTCTCCTACCGCTATTTTATAGGCTGTTCAATAGGCCCATACGGTTGCCATTAGTTTCCTGTCCCAGTCACTGCATGAGGCAGAGACAACTTTGGTCATGATGTTTAGTAGACTTAGCCTGGCCATTCACTTGAGGATAGTAGGGTGATGATTTTTTATGGATGATCAAAAAGGTCAATAGGAGGTGAGCAATCACTTCATTAATGAAGTGTGTGCCTTGATCACTAACTAATTCAATGGGGCAACCAAAGCATGAGATCACTTGCTCCCAAAGAAACTTTGCCTTGGCTCAAGCATCGTTTTTCCTTGTGGCTCATGCTTCTACCCAATTGGTGAGATATTTTGTAGTGACGATGATGTACTTGGCCTGCGAGTACTATGCCATAAGACTAATCGGCCCAATGAAGTAGATTCTCCATTTCTTGAATGGTTTTCTGGCAATGATTGGGCTTAGCTCCATTTTGTCCTTACAAACTAGTACCTTTGTCCATTAGCACTTTTTTCTTGCAATGCTTTACAAATCATGCTGCATCTTGGAAGAGAGTGGGCCACCACAATTGAGATTGTAGCACCTTGCGGTCCATTGTGTCTCCGCTCTACTGAAGTGCCCTCTTGCAATTCCGCCATGTGCTTTTGCAAGTTCATGCATCTCCTCATGTTTGCACACGTATTTGTGCAACAAGCCATCGTGCCCCAACCTATTGAGTTGTCTTGCTTTCAAACAACTGATTTTATTTTAAGGATGAGTTGCCTAAGTTGGTGAGCCTTCTCGATAGGACTTTTAGGAAGCCCATGTTCAAGCACTTGGACTATGTCTCTGCCTAATATGGCATCAAGTCCACCTTAAACAAATCCCTTTCGCTAGACATGTTAAATAGATGCACGTCCGGTAAGTTGTCTCTCTAATGCCCTGTCCAACGGCTTCTCTTGTGGGTATGCAAGACATATGGCTGGCCATATAGTACTACTTCCCTTTGCATACAACCATATAGAAGTCAAACTCTAAAAATAGAAGTAGCCATCAAGTGATGTGTTCCATAGCGCAGGGTTTGTTAACAAGATAAAGCAAGGCGGCTTGATGATCAACAAAGAAGACAAAGGGTGTGGCCAAAAGGTAATGCCAAAATTTCTTTATAGCAAACACCATAGCTAAACCCTCTCTCTCCGTTGTGGCATAGCTTATCTCTGTATCCGTGAGTTGTCTACTAGCAAATCTCATTGGATAGTCTAAATTGTGTTCACTTGGCTAGCACAACACAGCTCCCATGACAAATTTCGAGGCATCAATATGTGAATGTGGAAGGTTATGGTCTAGTCTGGGGCTTGTAGGATTGGTGTTGTGGTTAGAGACTTCTTCAACTCTTCGTATGCATGTTCGCATTCCTCAGTCCATTCAAATATCACTAGCAATCCGTATAGAGGACTAGCAATTAATGCATAGTTTATTACAAATCGTCAATAGTACCCTATATGGATGAGGAAGCACTACACTTTCGTGTAGTCAATTGGTGGCGGAAGATCGACAATAGCCCTAACTTTCAAGAAGTCGATGGCAATGTTGTTCTTTGATACTACGTGCCCGAGAATGAATCCATGCTTCACCCAGAATGTGGCACTTCAAGGGGTTCAATGAGGGATGATATAGCCTACATCTTTCAAAGATTGCTTGGAGCTTGCCTAGGTGTGCCTTCCAATTAGACTGGATACATAAATCATCAAGAGATACCTTCAACTCTCACCTAAGCATGTCTTTAAAAATGGCACACATGAGCCTTTTAAATTGTTGAGATATTTTCAATCACCCCTAATGTAGCCTCTTTGTATGAGGCAGTCTGGGCTTAGGACATGCAGGCTGTAGTAATCCCATATGCACAGAGAGGGAAGATTGCTACCCATCCAACAACTATAAAGCATTGTACTTGACTACCACTTTTCATATAGAATGAATACAATGTCATGATGCTTTGTACTTTCAGTTAAGTGTCTTGTCATTGTCAATCATACACAAGATTGTGTTTATGAGTCCAAGTTTCAATCTTGGAACCTAATTCACTTGTGTAACAAACAGTGTCTTTGTCTCTATCATCATGAGTTCATTCTTCTTCTTCCATCTACTATAGCTCACTGCCATGTCCTAGATCCCGCTCATTTCGACATGGTATCAGAGCCCAGTCGGGCATGGCATTGCTTCTCCAGCCTCTGTTGATTCCTCTCAATGTCTATTCAGCTCACATCCAGCTCAGTGTGAGTGTATGACTCCAATTTCTCACTTGAACTCCATAGCCACTGTTTGGTAGCCATAGCCAGATAGGACATACAACGCTTGGAGCTTTTATATCTTAGGATACATGCCAAATCAGCTCACGCTTCCTTTTAAGGAATCATTCCTTAGGGCACTTCATCCTGGCATGACCAACCCTGACATTGGCCTTTCTACAGCCCAGCATTACGTGATTTCACCTTCGTTGTCCAGAATTGCACCTGCTCCTGTTCGTATTACTGGCGCGCTACGTGTAGGGCACAATCTAGCCTAGGATCATAGGGCTTTGGAAGCCCATTAACCAAGCTTCATTACCATATAAAAAGTTCTGGAAATGGTTGAGGATACAATGCACACAGACTGAAAAACCAGGGCTTTCCAGAAACCCTAGAGCTGGCAGCCATAGCCAACTTCTCAAAAGCTTCAATTTTCTTCATTTTATCACTCCTATTGGTACATTGAAGCTGCTTCCACTCTGATCTAAGCTCCCAACTAAGTTTCAAGCAAGGATTCAAGTGTTTTACCCGCAAGATTTGTCTATCACACCAGCTAGGAGGGGACTCAAGCAACCGGTTCATCAAGCAAAGCAACAACAAGCATCAAGAATCATCATCTTCAAACCATAGTATCTCTTGATACTAATTCAGTGCTTCTTGGCACTTTTCTCTTTAACACATTCAAGAATCAACTCACTACTGATTTATCTATGATTTGAAGCTAATACTCAATGAACAAAATGAAGTTTTTCATATGGACACATGCTATCAAGGGTGACACAACTACTCTTATTACTCACTTGTACTATGTAGAAGATGTTACTCTCCCTACACGAAGACATGGAATTGCCTATATCCAAATGCCATCAGTGCATCCATTTGAAGACCTTGAAAACAAGAAAGTGCAAAAGTTTGAAGACATTTCCGCTGTCTCAAAGATTGTACCCTTGCTTGAGGGGGACCATAAAGACAAGAATTAGATGACTAATGCAAGCAAAGTCCATGAAAATGATGACCGTGAAGGAAAGATCAAAGAGAAAAAGAATAAGAAGAAGAAGCAAAAAAATCATGAAGACTCTGAAGCGGCAAGCAAAGTGAACAGTAAGTACATGATCAAAAAGGGCAAGCTGGACTACTGCGACAAGAAGACTTACAATGAATTGAGTAATGCTAAAAATTGCAAGGGCCTACTGGTCCTTGATCCAATTTTTTACTAACTTCTTGAGACTTGTAATGTCTAGCCCAAATGTCTTTACCATAAGCTTTTAAACTCCTCATTTAGCCTTTACTACAGCCTCTGTAAGGCCCCTGTTGCAGCCTCTAGATGACCATCATGTTTGTGGTACCCACACTTAGACTTTTTTGTGACAGCCTCTGGTGTTTTGCTATGTTTATGCTGTACCCACACTTTGCAGGTGTTACTTTTACTAAAGCCTCTACACACTTTGTACTTTCTGGTTGTGATTGAGGAGGGGTGTTGAGATATTTGCAATCACACCTAATGTAGCCTCTTTGTATGAGGCAGTCTGGGCTTACGACATGCAGGCTCTGCAGTAATCCCATATGCACAGAGAGGGAAGATTGCTACCCATCCAACAACTATAAAGCATTGTACTTGACTACCACTTTTCACATGGAATGAATACAATGTCATGATGCTTTGTACTTTCAATTAAGTGTCTTGTCATTGTCAGTCATACACAAGATTGTGTTTATGAGTCCAAGTCTCAATCTTGGAACCTAATTCCCTTGTGTAACAAACAGTGTCTTTGTCTCTATCATCATGAGCTCATTCTTCTTCTTCCATCCACCATAGCTCACTGCCATGTCCTAAATCCCACTCATTTTGATAGAAATGTGGCCGGTACATTCATCAACCCAAAGGGCATGACTACGTAGGTGAAGATGCCCCACTCGGTAGTGAAGGCGGTCTTGTGCCTATCATCCAGATTCACTTGCACTTGATTGTATCTAGAGAAGCCATCCAAAAAACTATAGGCCTCTTTAGTAGCCACTCTCTTAAGCATATGCTCAATGTATGGTAGTGGATAATTGTCCCTCTTTGTGGCAACGTTGAATTTCTTGTAATTGACACTATAACGTGCCTACATCGCGACACGTTTTAGTAGTCCATCAGGAGTCCGATCTAAAATATGCCACCTGGCTCCCACAAAATGTCACAGGGTTTGTTAGTTAGCGACTCCTGAGTCTACTCCACAACAAAACATATCAGCCAACCTTGTTAGGATCGACCTAAATCTTCTTGGGTTTCTAATGGTCAAGTCATTCTACAGCCTTCTCGCGTTGATCTACTTTGCATAGAGCATCTAAACCGAGGCAAACTCATATCGCACTTGGTTCTTCAAAGAGAATGGGAAAAGAGAGGGATGCATCACTCGAGCTCTCTACCTGTAGGATAAACTCCCATTCTAGTCCCCCAAAATGATATGAGCTAGGGTTCTACCCTACATTATCTAAGGTCTATATGTCATCAAGATTTGATTGTTGAGAAGCCTCCCAGTTCTCTAGGACCACCCTATCATAGGACGGACCCATCGCGGGTTTTTGCCCATCTGCTTCCCTCGATAGCTTTAGTTTCCTACTTAGCTAAGGGCACATTAGTTGTAACACATACAAGCAGCTTCCTTAATTAACTCGTTAATCACATGTTCCTTTACGTGATTTTATGCATTGACACAAAAACAGATCAGACAGATTCCTTGAAAGTAAACTTTATATTAAAATTTCAACAGAGATACAAATCCCATCCATGGGGCAATTCTCGCAATCCGTAAGGATGCGTCTTATTTTCCTCAAATTTTTCGCCCTTGCACTAGTAACAGGGCCTCAAGATTCCTTCCTAAGTCATGTAGACCATATGAGGAGACTCAAAGGCAAGGGATTTAGAGCCAAGGTCCCCCCATTTCTACGAAGAGATCTCTCATGACGGGTTCGATCCACATTCCCGACGTGGCTATCAAAAACCCCCTTGGATAGGGTTGGCAGCTAGCTAGGGGTGCTCAACAAGCCTTTCCCAAGTGTTTCAACTTGAATCTAATTTGAAAGATTTTATTCTTATAAATTCCTTTGTTAGATGACTCCTTTTTCAAACAAGTGTTCCTAAGTACATACACAAGTAGAAGTGCACAATATGTACTAGACAATTCTTTGTTCTCTCTTCCTCGAAGGAAATTCTGATTTGATGCGATAGCATCTAGTCTCAACTTTATCCCCATTATCATTCGAGATTTCTAGAGATAACCTAATTTAAATTCCTCATTCTTTTGAATGAAGGAGTATCCTTGCAATGTTGATTGCAATTTGGGACATTGGCTTTCCTACAATGAAACCCTATGTATTTATTTGAACTAGGGTTTGTCGCTAATTCATATAGTTACTTAAGGATTTTGAATTCCTTTCAACTTCAAACAAGATGAGACTTGAGAAGAATCCTTTCAACTCTTTAGGGTTTGAAATTCTTTCAACTTCCTAGGAACCCTACATATTCTATCACAAGTTCAATCTATGTTTTGTGAGATGTAATAGGAATTCCTATTGTTTCAACCAAGCAAACGGATGCAGATGAAAAAAATCTATTTGTCTTAATTGCAGTTTAATGCATATTCTTGAAACTTTTCATATATATATTAGCATGAAATTTTCATGCAATTTGTGTGTAATTTAACAGCTTATAAGTGCAATTTTAATTGATCACCTAAGTTGAATGCGATGAACAAAATTTTTCTAGTACGCTCATTATCTCAAAACAAGCTCAATTAAGTTGCAATAATTAATGTAAACGTTATTTTCTCCCATTTTCTTTTCCCTAATACAATGGGGTGCACCTAATTCATAAGAGATGTGTTTTCCGTAGTTTCAGTCCCTTGGTTCGCAGTCACATTGTTTGTGGTACGAGTTTTAGCATTTGGAGAGATCTTCTGCTTGGGGCCCATCATCCACAAGTGGATTCAAGAGATAAAGGAGGAATGGATTTGAGATGGGAGAGTGTAAGAGAAGATGGCTTGGTTGAAGACTGAGATAGGGGGAATTGAGCTAACTCTCTCCCTTGCAGCCTCTCGAGGTAACTCCTCTCTCTCTCTCTCTCTCTCTCTCTCTCTCTCTCTCTCTCTCTCTCTCTCTCTCTCTCTCTCTCTCTCTCTCTCTCTCTCTCTCTCTCTCTCTCTCTCTCTCTCTCTCTCTCTCTCTCTCTCTCATTCTCGCAATCTCTTGGAGGGGTATCCTTCTACCTCCCTCTCTCTACCTCTTTCTCACAGCCTCTCAGGTCTCCTTGTGTTTCCCTAACTGCTCCCCATGCCTCATATTTATAGCTAAACAAGAGAAGAAGGGTTGTGGCTGAGAAGAAGAACTCTTTAGGGAGGGGATCTTGGAAAAATCAGCAATTTGATGCTCAAATCACAATTCTGATAGTTCTGTTGGCTCCAAAAGGGGGGTAAAACTCTGAGACACTTGAATAGAAATCTTCCAAATCACTCCTTCTCCTTGTTCAAAGTGATGTGTACTGCATATAAACTACGATCGTGGCACACACAATTTTGCCAATCCTTCTTTTTTTTATATTAAATCTCCAAAACAAGCTTAAAAAACCACTTACTTTTTTTACATGATATCTTGTTCTAGAAATCTACATAGCTTTTTAGGATATTTACAATAAGTAATATCTAAAAGATCTAAAATATGCTAGTTTTGCCCAAAAATCTAATATTTTTGGGCCATCCATACTATACACATTAACACTATGATTAATATGGCTCATAACTCTCATTCACATTGTAACTTCCATGAAGGGTGGCTATAGTCCTTCTCAATCCGATAAAAATACCGGATCACAACTCTCATTTTTTAAATATTTTTAATTAAATAAAAATTATTAGTTATTAATGTTAGTTAGTTTTTACTTTAGTTAGTCTTTAGTCTTTAGTTAGTAACCTTACTAACTTATTAATTGATTAACTAACTTTCAAACTAACTAACTAATTTTTAATTGTGTGGAAGTATTACATCCTCCTCCCCTTAGAGAAATCGAGATGTCCTCATCTTGAGAGAAATCGTGGATATTGTTAATGAAGAGCATTCTCATCTATCCATGTAGCATCTTCTTCAAGATAATCCTTTCACTGGACAAGGTATTCTCTAAGGATTCTACTCCTCAATTGTCTCTCCCTAGTATCTAGGATTTTATTTGGCTGTAGCTCAAGGACTCCTTGGCTAGGCATTACAATTTGTTGATCACTCAGTACATGGCTAGGATTAGGCACATATTTCTTTAGTAGACTAACATGAAATACGTTGTGAACTTGTATATTTTAAGGGAGTTGAAGTTTGTAAGCATTAGGTCCTAGGCTTTTGAGGATCCTGTAAGGCTCGCAATACCTTCGGCTAAGCTTTTTAAATTCTCCCAAGGATAAGGAACTCTTCTTGGGTCGTACACAAATGAAAACTATATTCACCTCCCTGAAGAGCCGCTCTTGCCTGTTCAAATCCACATAAGCCTTCTGCCTATCCTTGGCAGCTTTGATGTCTTGCCTAATGGCCTTAACCTATTCATCCATTTCTTCTAGCATCTTCTTGGAATCCTCTACCCTTAAAGTAGGGTTCCATCAATTTAATGGAGAATGGCAATCATGCCCATACAATGCTTGGAAAGGTGTCATTTGAATGCTTTTTTGGAAGGAATCATTGTAGGAAAATTCCACCAAGGATAGATATTGGGTCCACTTCTTGGGTTTGTGACAGCAATATGCTCTAAGCATATCTTCAATCACTTGATTGACCCTTTTTGTTTGGCCATCAGTTTGAGGATGATAGGGCATACTAAAACAGAGCTGAGTCCCAAGGGCTTCAAATATCCCTCTCCAGAAATGAGATGTCAAAAGGGAGTCTCAATCAGTGATGATCCTTTTGGATAGACCATGGAGTCTGAATATCTTCTAAATGAGTAATCTAGAAATATTTGAAGCCTTATAATTTGTCTTTACTAGGATGAGATGTGCAACCTTGATCATGTCAAGAATCTTGTGGTGGGGAGACTTGCTTGAGCTGCTGTGCCAAACACACAATGTATATACAAGAGGAAGCTCACTCAAAAATACAAGAAGAGAGATATAGGCCAAAACGTTTTTTTTGTTGATTTCTTCTTCTTCTTCCACACACTATACAATATACATAAATTATAGATAAGATACAACATAAAGGAAAGTGGCCTACTAAGTCAAACAATGCATAGTAGACTACACCAATCAACTGGCGCTATATCTTTGCCAGCTATAGGTAGGTGTAGCAAACTAAATATAATAAGTGATAAGTCAGTGACTATGTGAGTATCATAATGACCACCAACATTCTAAGTGTAGATGAGCAGACTCATCTAGCCACGTGGTCCATCATCAATGTCCGCACGTGTTGAGCTTGCCATCTCAACACTCCCCCTCAAGCTCAACTCTATCTCTGCAACTCCAAGTAAGCTTCGGAACTTTCGAAGCTTCTGTGCACCCAATTCCTTTGTGAAAATGTCAGCTATCTAATATTGTGTGCTGACATATACCAAATAAATCTCTCCTGCAATTACCTTCTCTCTCACAAATTGGTAGTGCACCTCAATGCGTTTTGTCCTAGTATGAAACACCGGATTCCTAGCTAACTATATGCCACTCATGTTGTCACAATGAATGACAATTGGACCATCTCCCTGCACATCTAAATCACCTTATAACTTTTGCAGCCATACCACCTTACATGCTGCCATAGCAACACCTCTATAATCATCCTTCGTACTTGATAAAGCAACTGTAGGTTTCTTTTTGCTGCTCCATGTAACTGCTACACTACCAAGGGAAAACATGAATCCACTAGTAGTTCTTCTGTCTGACATGCTATTGGCCCAATCTGAATTTGTGTATCCAAATACTTGTACATCCTTACCTCTCTCATAAAAAATTCCATAATGTAAAGTGGACTTCACATATCTCAATATATGTCTAACTACATCCAAATGAGGCTTTCTATGCATCTGCATAAACTAACTGGCAAGGCCAATAGCTTAGCTCAAGTCTAACCTTGTGATAGTCATGTAAATCAAACTCCCTACTATCCTCCCGAACATAGTAGGGTCTTCTATCTCATCCCCAACGTTGGGACTCAACTTCACATTTTTCTCCAATGGTACTAAAAGTGGTTTACCTGCTGTCATACCATACTTGGATAACATATTCAAGCCATATTGCCTTTGTGATAGCCATATACCATCATCACATCTAATCACCTCAATACCAAGAAAGTATCTCATCTCACCCAAATCCTTCATCTCAAACTTCTTCTTCAAGAAGTCCTTAACTTCAGCAATCCCATTATCACTGTCACTTGTAATAATAAAGTCATCCACATAGATGACTATGATAACCAAACTTGCATCTCCCTTTCTCACATAAAGTGAGTGATCAGCATCAGAATACAAAATCCAATATTGACAAGATACTTTCCAATCTTGTTAGACCGTGCTCTAGGTGCTTGCTTCAGCCCATAAAGCGCCTTCTTTAACCTCTACACATATGTAGGATGCTCTAAATCCTCATAACCTGCTGGCTGCTCCGTATACCCTTCTTCTTGCAATTCACCATGCAAGAAGAAATTCTTAATATCCATTTGCTGCAAAATCCAACCTTTGGATGTTTCCAAGGCAATCTCTTATCTAATAATTGCCATCCTAGATTAAATGTCTATTCATAATCTATGACATATGTTTAAGCATATCCTTTTGCAACCAATCTACCCTTATACGTGCTAACTGAACCATCTGCATTATGCTTGGCTTTGTGAACCCATTTACAGCTAATAGCTTTCTTACCCTTAGGAAAGGGTACCAAATCCCAAGTCTTATCGGCTTCTAATACAGCCATCTCCTCATCCATTGCTGCATCCTAGTGAGCATGACCAACAGCATTCTCAAATCAAGTGGGCTCAACATCCTCAACTAGTTTCACCATATAAGCATAATGGTGATGTTGAGTGTTGAAATGACCTATTTTTTGGCTGATTTTTTGTTGTTTTTGAGAGCTGAATGGTTGATTTTATGAGATGATTGATTGGTTTGGAAGTGGTTTGAGAGTGTTTTGGATGATATTGATTATGTTGTGGAAGTTCATGATGATTTTCAGTGAAGATATGAGGTTCTGTGATGTTCTGATAGGTTCTGATTGGTTCTGTATAGCTTCTGTTTTGTTTTAATTTGTCTTCTGTATGAAGCATGGATTGATGATTGATGAAGATTGAGATCTTGTGAAAGTTTATTGAATAGTTTTTGAGAGTTTGGAATGGTTTGAGTATGAGTTATGAGGTTTTGATGACCTTCTGTAACCTTCTGTAGATCTTCTATAGAGCTTCTGTCTCTGTACTATAGCTATTCTGGTGCTGTACTGTGACTGTTCTGTATGCTTCTGTATGTGTTCTGATGGATGAGAGTGTAGCTTGGGAAATTTTTCTAGCCTTGGAAAGAGGTGAATACAAGTGCAAAAGAGCTAAAAGAAGTGAAAGAAGTACCTACTGAAGACTCAAGTAAAGACTGAAGTGAAGTGACAGTAGTGAGCTATGAAAGGACACAATAGTGGCTCTGGTGACTCTTCATATCAGACATACCTCTTGGGAGGAGTATCCACGACCTAAGAAGGATTATTGAGATTTATTATGAGAGATTGTAGTGAGGAGATGATGTATGATTGATGGAGAGAGAGAGAGAGTCAGAGATAGCCAATTCTACTAAAACAGAGTGATTGTATATGAGAGATTGAGAGAGAAGACTATGAAGAATTTGAAGATGAATACTATGTGATGTATTTCCATTCAAAGATGGTGTATTCCTTTGCTTTCTTTGTTATATTGATGTATTTTGTGAAGATATTGAAGAATATGGTTGATTCTATCAAATCCGTGGGAGATCTACATGATGCTGCATGAAGATTTGTTGTGCCTGGTGTTCTTTTCTTCATTGTGATCATATAAAACCTAATAAAAAAGCTTGTTGATGTTACAAGATAGATTTTCTTGCAAGATAATTCCCTTTTCCTTGGTGTTCCTCTTGGGGCTCCATGTTTTTGGTGCGCAGCCGGGCAAACTTGCCATCAACAAGCACCAGAAGAAGCTGAAAATGAAGGAATTGGCATTGCCAAGAGGAGAAGAATTCAATGGATATTTCTAAAGTTCCTTCGTCCACTGAAGAGTTGGAATTTCTCATAATCCAAGCCACTTTCCACAAGAATTTCATCCCACAATGGCGGAAACACATCACCATCATGATGCATGCTCTATGTGGTGGACAGTTTCCTCTTTCTGTTGAAGCAGCAGAAACTTGCATCTTGGTGGCAAACTGTTTGGGAACAAACTGAAGAGCAAAAACAGAGAGAATGACCATTCATGGAAGATTTGTCATTCATTGAGAAGTTTCCAGACATCATCAAGTGGGAGATTGTGAAGAAGCTTCAGGAGTCTTGGTCTGTAGAGGTTCACAAAGACAAGAAGGAAAAGAGTTGGAATTTGTTCGTGGATGCTCAACAGCAAGATACATGGGATGCTTGGTGCATTGATAATCTTCTGTTTGTTCAATTAGCAACCCACTGGAAGTTGGTAGACAGAGTGTTCTTTACAACATACACTATTGAAACCATCAGAAGCTGGCATTACTATGATAATGGCACCACCACAATGCTCTGACGTATGCATTTTGACACCTTCAGAACCGAATACCTTCCTCTATGCAGTGGCATGAAAGCAGAATTCAGAGACGTTGAAAAGGAAGAAGTAGAAGAAATGTTGGCAAAAGAGTCCTCCAGAGATTGAAGCCTTCTGTTAACCCTCTGTGGAGCACTAATAACATAGTGGAGCCAACCCCCTGATGAATGACGCAATAAAGAGGCAAGCGTTAGAACGAGTCCAGAGGTACGTAAGAAGAGAGAAGGCAAGAATCAAAGCCGAGAACGAGCTCGCAGCAGAGGCCGCCTTTGACGCCCTTGCGGAACTCTTTACAGAAGTCCCAATGGCACATCAAGCCCTTCCTCCTCCTGCTAGAGGCCCACTTCCAAGCTAGATCCGTCCTGGAAATATTGATGACAGGCCAGCGAATGTAGTCCCGTTGCCAGTTTTTAAGGGAGATTACAATGAAGACCTTGATTTTCATGTAGCAGATTTTATGGTAGCATGTGTGGCTAACAATGCCAGAACCCCTGAGCATTGGCTAGCAATATTCCCTGCCACTTTCAGGGGCGCAGCGTTTCAGTGGTATAGAGACAAGCAGCAGGAACTTTTGGCACATGGGACGACCTGCAGTTGGCCTTCCTCACTAAATTCAGGCGTGAAGGTTTTGAAGAGCGGATGCGAGAGGAATTTATGAACCTAAGTCATTCCTCTGGAGAAAGAGTAGAAGCTTATGTCTCACGAATGGAATCCATCCTAAAGAGATGGACTAACCATAATATAGATGATGGCATTCAGAAGGGGGTGTTTCTCAGAGGATGACAACCAGAAGTCCGTAAGTTTGTGGAGCTACAAAGACCAGCCACACTGCAAGCTGCAACAGAAGGTGCAAGACTGTACGATGAAGTGGAAGCTAGATTGGCGATGAATCCAGGAAGAGGAGTCCTACCTCCTCTGATGCCAGGAATGATGTACCCAACAAATGCAGTCCCAGGGATAGTTCCCTACCCCTATCAACAGATGCCCTCAGTACCACAGTACAGTGCACCAAATCCACAGTGGCCACAATCCATGCCTCAAATGATGGTTCAACCACAACAACAATGGTCCCAACCAATTTTCCCAATGCCAAATCAGCAGCAACAGTGGAACCCTACCAACTAGAGCCAAAAACCAACAGTTCAAATAGGAGCTCTGAATCAGAATCAGAACAGAGATTCCTCTGCACCAACCCAACCTGTTTATGCAGTGCTTACAGAGACTCGTCAAAACCCAATAGCTAGTACCTCAGGAGGAGAAAGCTTGAAGGATTACTTATCCAACTCAGTTACAAATATAAAAAAGGAGTTGATGGATGTGATTATAGAGCAGCTACAGACGCTGAAAGTGAATACCGCCAACATATCCAATGTGGCAGGAGCAGGAAGAGACGTGATGCGGTCAAATACTTGGTGTGGTAAGTGTCATCAAGCAGGCCATTTAGCCACTGAATGTACACGAAAACCAACCATCCCTAGAGCTTTCTATTTCTACTGTTTGCGGAAGAACCATACAGAGGATATTTGCTCTCTGAAGGAGATGCATGATAGGAGAAGGAAGGAAGAAGACGCAAGATTCAACTTGCTGGAATCCAAAATGATAACACAGGATATTTGACCCAAGCCTAGAGAGTTTGGTCCTAATTTCAGACCCAGTAGATTTCCATCCCAAAGTTACAGAGGAAGATAATCTGGCGGTGGTTAGAGATCAGAAGTGGAGTGTTACAGATGCGGAGAAAAGGGACACATTTCACCAAATTGTCCAAATCCCAGAAGGTCAGTGGATTATAAACCCTTATGCAGTCGATGCAAAGGAGAAGGCCACACTGCAAAAGACTGTCCAAGCCCAGCCCCAGTGAAAAACAGTGCTACTGATAGTCTGGCCAAGGCCCAAGAGCCTACCTCCAATTTAGTGGAATTGGAAGTTGCTGCCATCACGCGTGCAAAGAAGAAGGAACCACCTATCCAGAAAGAAAATAATCCTCCGGCCAGAACAGTAAAGTTCAATCTTCCAACAGAAGAACAGAACAGAACAGAGCTTGACAGTGCCGTACAGAGCATCACAGTGCCACAGAGAGTCACAGAGACAGTTCCAGAGACAGGACTAGAGGTCCAGGAGATAGAAGAGGAGGAAGTGCCACAAGTGGCAGAAGAAGTTCCCATGATGCCCCTGTTGGAAGAAAGAATGAAAATGAAAATGGGTGTTGCCCCATTCCCTAACCGGTTAGAGAAGCCAGTGGATCCTATTAAGAAATACAATCTGGTCAGAGATCTAGATACCTTTAAACCAACCTCGCATTCCGACAATTATTGATATTGTCTCCCAGTTGCTGAAAAAGGTTCAAAAGTATACTGACAAGAAGACGTGGCTTAAGGATTGCTCCCTCAACAGCAACAAAGTCCAACAAAGATCCAGAGCCTATAAAAGAAGTGGACGTGGCTAATGCCTTCCTAGATCCGGGTACTCCAGAGACTGGCGTGTGGATAGAAGGCTGCTTCATTGCAAATGCACTGATTGATGGTGGTTCATCAGTGAACATTATGACGGATGTGACAATGAAGGATCTAGGTCTACAAGGTGTGCAACCAACCCAATGGCTCATCAGACTGGCGGATCAGAGTAGAATCAAGTCTTTGGGCATTCTCCCATATGTGAAGACTACAGTGGCTGGAAAAGATTATTGGCTAACCTATCTGGTGGTGAAGCCAAACTCTTATGGTACATCCTACCCTCTGTTATTGGGCAGACCATGGATTTTTGAAGCCAGAGCAAGGACGGATTGGTTCAAAGGAACCTTGACCTTGGGTAGAGGACCCAACAAAGTGGTGCTGAAGCTATATGGTTCTCAAAAAGGACATGGATCCACGTCCTTGGAGTTATCTTCTGACTCCCCCAATGAGGCTACAGATGGAACATTAGCAGACGAAGATGCTGTCAAACAGATCCTTCCTAAGAAAACAGTGGCACATTCCTTAACAGTGGATACTGTAAGCCAACTCCCAAAAGATGCAAAGCCCTTGACAATGGGTGAATACTTCCTGCCTGAACCAGGAACGATTTCCGAAATCACTTCTGACAGTGAGATAGAAGCATGGATGTACTGCTCTCCCTATTACATGGCCATAGTAGAGCCAGAGACAGAGACAGAAGATGAAACAGAAAACCTGTTCTTCTCTTACAGAGCTCCTACAGAGACAGCGACAGAGACAGAGACAGAAGAGGAGGGAGATGATATTGAAGAAGACGGTTATGGAAGTGAGATGGAAGAGTCTATCCCACCCGAAGAGGTTACATATGAAGAAGAAGTTCCAGAAGCATTAGAAGCAGACGAGCTTATGCTGTGGGACAGAATGGTGATGGTACCATTTAGTCTGGTAAATGAATCTTCTCATATGCAAAATCTTTATAAGAAATGGTTAAAGAAGAACAAGCCGTCTTTCTGTAGTGGCTCATGCCATCCTAACCCATCTTTGCCAAGAAAAGATGATGATGATGCACCGTGCCAACAAGCACCAGTCTCACAATTCCAACAGAAATCAAAGGGTCCCTGTTATGTGATGTTCCTGGATGCGTCATCAGAAGATGAGTCTTCAAGCCAAGAGGTAACTAATCTTGAAACCAAACCCGAAACAGCTCTAATCCCATTTCAACATCTCAAGAGGCAACCTAAGTCTCCACCAAAAGAAGAAGTTGATTCTAGTGAAACATCAGAAGAGGACACCACTCCCTTGAAGGAGTCGGATCTGTATCCAGAAGCAGTCCGTGGGACCTTCATCCGTGAAGTAGAAGGTGAAAGGCAGTTAAATTTTGTGGATGCAGATGGCACTGAACGCCACTTGAAGGTGGGTAGCACCCTACCAGAAGAGGAGTTGTCAACTTTTCACAACTTGTTGAAAGAGAATTTGGACGTGTTTGCATGGTCCTACAAAGACCTAAAGGGGATTGATCCCACAATATGTCAGCATCATATTGACTTGGAGCCTAATGCCAAGCCAATACGGCAACGACAGAGGCGAATGAACCCGAATTATTCCACATTGGTGAAAGCAGAGCTGCTGAAGCTTCTGGAAGCTGAGTTCATCTATCCAGTGGCAAATAGTGAATGGGTTTCACCCATCATGGTTGTACCCAAGAAGAATGGCAAGCTTTGAATATGTGTGGATTTCCACAAGTTGAATTCCAAGACGAAGAAGGATCACTTTCCGATTCCTTTCACAGACCAACTGTTGGACACAATGGCAGGACATGAGCTTTATTCCCTTCTGGATGGATTCAGTGGATATAACCAAGTCCAAATCGCAGAAGAAGACCAATCCAAAACAACCTTCACCACAAAATGGGGGACTTACGCTTACCGAGTGATGCCATTTTAACTCTGCAATGCCCCTACTACTTTCCAGCGAGTCATGATGCCTGCATTCCAAAATCATCTGTATGACTTTATTGAGGTATTTTTGGATGACTTATGTGTCTATAGTTTGATCCGTGAACACTGGGGACACCTGGAACAATTCTTTGATCGATGGCAGGAGTATGGGATTTCCCTCAACCCCGACAAATGCATCTTTGGGGTCTCTTCTGGAGTTCTGTTGGGCCACATTGTCTCTGCACAAGGGATATCAACAGACCCTGCAAAGATCGAAAAGATCGCAGCTCTGACAGTACCCACCAACCTCAAACAGTTGAGGGGATTCCTAGGCCATGTGGGTTACTATAGAAGGTTCATAGCTCATTTTGCAACAAAGGCAACCTCCTTGCACAAGCTTCTTAGGAAAGATGCAGAGTTTACTTGGACGGAAGAATGTGACAAAGCCTTCAACACTTTGAAGCAGTGTCTGATTGAGGCACCCATTCTTCAACCTCCGGATTGGACGAAGGAGTTTCATGTACACACTGATGCGTCTATTGAAGGCTTAGGCGCAGTTCTCTGCCAGAAGGGCTCCTCGAAGCTGGATCAACCCATCTATTATGCAAGCCAAAAAGTCACTGATAGGGAACGAAATTATACAGTGACAGAGCTGGAGTGCTTGGCCATGGTGTTTGCCCTAGAGAAGTTCCACCACTACCTCCTATCTACCCACTTTAAATTTTATGTGGATCATGAGGCCCTGTCCTTCCTGATGAACAAAGCGGATGTGAAAGGACAAATGATGAGATGGCTCCTTCTATTTCAGGAGTTTGACTTTGAGGTAATTACCAAACTTGGTCGTTCCCATGTTCTGGCTGATCATCTATCGCGTATCCCACAGACTGCAGACGAGGAGCAGGATGATCCAGACCTCCTTGATGCTTCCCTATTCCTAGTAGAAACTGTAACTCCCTGGTATGCAGACATTGCCAATCTACTGGCAACCCAACAGTACCCTCCTGGTATTTCTAGTCAGGAAAGGAAGAAGCTTATGTTAGAATCAGCCCCCTATACCCTGCTAGGCAGTGCACTGTACAAGAAAGGAAAAGATGAAGTGCTCAAAAGATGTGTTGCAGGAGATGAGATTGGGATTGTTCTGAAGGCTTGCCATGACGAGCCATGTGGGGGCCACTTTGCAGGAGAAGCTACAGCCAGGAAGGCTCTGCTAGCAGGATACAGGTGGCCTACCGTTCATAAGGATGCCTATGATTACTGTAAAAGATGTGATGCTTGTCAGAGAATGGGGAAACCCACGAAGACAAGTGCCATGCCACTGCAACCTATCCTTCCTTTGAAGCCATTCGAGAAGTGGGGCATTGACTTCGTAGGCCCAATTGATCCTCCCACCAGAAGGAAACAGAACCGATACATCCTCGTATGTACGGATTATGTCACAAAGTGGTGTGAAGCTAAATCCCTAAAGCGGGATGATGGTAATAGCGTGGCCCTGTTCATGTACGAGAATATCATCACCCATTTTGGTAATCCCCTAGAACTGGTAAGTGACAGAGGCACTCATTTCATTAATAAAGTCATGGAAGAGTTGACAGAGCTGTATAAGATTCGCCATCGCAAGTCCGCCAACGGCCAAGTCGAAGTCACCAATCCCATCCTTTGCTCAATTCTTACAAGAACGATTGCCGCACATCGTCGTGATTGGGATGATCGACTTACAGAGGCCCTCTGGGCGTACAGAACCTCCCATAAAGTAGCAACAGGACAGACACCCTTCCAGCTGGTGTATAGTACAGAAGCTGTTTTCCCTGTTGAACCGGAATTGCCCTCTTTGCGAGTGGCTATCAAAGAACATTTGAGGGACGATGATTCATTGCAACGCCATCTCCTGCACCTAGAATGTTTGGACGAAACTCGCAGGATGGCTCTACAGTGCATGGAAGCCACGCAAGCTCGACGTAAGGCTTACCATGACAGCTTCATCAAGCACAAGGAGTTCAAAGAAGGTGATTTGGTCCTAGCCTATGATTCACGATTTGGCAAGTTTCCTGGTAAGCTTTAATAGCGGTGGATGGGCCCATATAAGGTACTTGCCGTCAACCCTAATGGCTCTGTCCAAGTGCAGACCATTGATGCCTCTGATGATCCCTTCCTGATCAATGGATATCGCTTGAAGAAGTACTTCTCTCCTTGGGGATCTTGACAATCACGGTCACCTGATCCTTTCCCTCGTTGGCGTGGCACTGTCATTCTTATGATGCTACTTTTGAGAGCCGTTCTTCAGCCACTTCTGATGAGATGGACGCAACCCTCTATCCCCTCAACCCCATCTTCCAGCCTTGATCTCTTATCCTCTATTTTCCACTAGCGACAATGGCGAGGTGGGTTCTGATAAATGGTGTTTCTACCATTTCCTTGCTTAATTCGAAGAAAAGAAAAAAAAAACAAAAAGAAAAAAAAATACATATCGGTCATAGGAGAAAAAGACTTAGGTCCCTGTCATGCCGACCTATTCTTCGAGAAAAGGTGGAAACACCCTCGGGAGTAGGAGAAAAAGATAAAGAAAAAAAAACAAGATCAGAAAAATGAAAAAAAACTGTTATGGGAGAAAAGGAAGCAATTCCCTGTCATAGCAGGCCTCGTTCCAAGAAAAGGTGTTTAACACCCTTGGGCGAGAAGCTGGCTGTGGAAAAGGTGGCAACACCCAGTAGTCCAGAAAGTGGATTCATCAATTGATATCCCCAGGATCCAATTCCAAAGCTGCCTCCCTTGGTACGCTATGTCCTGGGTCTCTTTGCAGAGCATCTAACTGTCCTCTAGCAGACGCCATGTTCCTATCTAACCCCATGTTCGATTTGATGGCTACCTCCGTGGGTACGCCTCTTCAACAACAGACGACGCGATCTTCATCGACAAACAATCGAGTGTTGCGAGCTTTCATCCTAACCGGATGGGGAAGTGAGTATGGGTTGCCCTCTGTAACTATCAAACGAGTGTGAGACAGAGGGTGGGGCGAGTGACCAGTCTTTTCCCTTCAAATCAAATGAGAGGTGAGAAGTGTGAATGAAGTGTTGCACGCACGGGATGGGCCTCTCAATGCACAAAGAACAATTTGTTTCTGTGCACTGCACCATAAGGCTCCCTAGCCTTCCTTCTCGTACCGTATGCCGGCACAGGGCGGGATGCACAGTTGCACCATCAAATGCACACAAGGCATACAACCTTTGCACAAGCGACCGTGAGGATTACATCAATGGATTTCAGGAAAGGACTGCCCTCCTGTATCTATCAGCAGAGCGTGAGACAGAGGATGGGTTAAGTGTGACTGGAGTTTCTTCAATCAATTACCGAGAGGTGAGATTGAGGGACGTTACGACCCTTGGAGTCAGGTATGTTTCCGTTTCCCTATGCACCCCCGGGATGGGTCTCTACCGTCATCACAAGACATGCCACCCTGTTCTGTACACTGCACTGTAAGGCTCCCTTGCCTTCCTCCTTGCACTTATGCCAGCCGGGTTGGATGCACTGATGCACCATCAACTGTACACCCTGGCATACTTCCTCTGCACCATTCTCTTGTCGATTTCTAAACCAGGTACGAGATATGGGTTTCAATCATTATTCCTCGAGTGATATTAGTCAGGGGGCGAGTGACAGTTCTTTCATTCCATACGAGTGACCGTGAGTTGAGTGCAATATCCCTCGACATCGACTCGATGCGATTCCTTCAACTAGCTACCTCCTTGGGTGCTGCTGTGTGGTCCCTGCCATAAAGGATGTGTGATGTAAAGATGCCTTGGTACCTCATGCAGCCGACCACGACAGTGGACGTGCCATCGACAATCAACCTTGATTCTCGACAACATGGGCCAAGTTTTTCTAACCTTACACCCTATTTCTCTGTGATGTTCATGTTTTAAGTGTGGGGACGTTAGTGGATGGTCTGTTGTGTGGTCCTAGGTCCCTGTTGCTTGGTTAACCCTATCCGTTAAGGTTTTAAGTGTGGGGACGCGTCCCTACGCGTCTACATTGCATATCCCTCTGCATATGCCTCAACCTGCTAATGCCTCTATGCCATGCCTCGCTTTTATCCTGATGGGGTCCCTTCCCAACCACTCGTTTATGTTCCATCCACCCTCGGGGTTGTTCCCTTGCAGTTTTCCTTCATTCCCTGATTTTGTTGTCCTGCCCTGTGAACGTGCCCTAGGTTCCCCGAAATCTACATCCAACCTTACAACCCTGTTCATCCCTTGAACTGACCATTTTTCCTTTTTACCTACCCCTGTTCCGATGCACGATTTTTGCATTATTAATTTTTGAAGCCTTTTGCACACATTAGTCGGTTTTCCATATGAACGCACTTTTCTTGCTTCGGAACCGTGATCTGACATCATAGCCCTGACAATAAATTTTTCCCTGACATTTTTCCTTTTTACTCCATGTCATTCTGATGCACAGTTTGTCCAATATTAATTTTTGCGGTTTCTCGAGACTTTTTCGTGCGTCTTTTTGACTTTTTTTTCCATGTGAACCTGCCCTATTTGCATCGGAATTCCAATTTGATTTGACCGCCATGTCCCTCGTGCCTTCCCCCACCTTTTTCCTTTTTTCTCCACCCACTTTCAACTTCTGGATTTTTAATTATTAAATTTTCAATGAGTTTTCGGGTGTATTTTTGGTGTTTTTCGAATGTGACTCCCTCCTATTTCTGCCGGAACTGCATTTTGACATGACAACTCTGTGCCACCCTTCCTACGGACATTTTTCATTTTTACTGCATGTCATTCCGGCTAACGGTTCGTCCAATATTAATTTTCGATCCCATTTTTGGGTTTTTCCCACGTGAACACGTCTTATCTTAGTCGAAACTATGTTTTGATATGATAGGATTGTCGGGCACGTCTTTCTACACATTTTTCCTTTTTCCTGCACCTCGTTTCGGTGCACGGATCTTTCGATATTAATTTTTAATTGTGTTTTTAGACCCGTTTTTTGTGTTTTTTGCAAGTGAATGCCCTTTACCCCCCCCCGGCGGAACCCCCGTTGCATGTTTCCCCTGTCTTCTCTCTGCCATCTTGCCCACTTTTTGTTTTTACAACATTTTGTTTTGACGTCCGGATTGGGAGATATTAATTTTTCTTTATTTTTACGTGTTTTCACGCGACCCGTCCCGCGCGTGAACGAGCCCGTTTTTGATTTTACGCGTCTTAATGCACCCCGATCGCGTCCGCGTGCCTCGTCCCGCCATCCCAGTGCTATTTCGATCCCGTCACAGCAAATTTTTTTACCCCGCCCCGCGCACACACGCAAGACGAGGGTACGCCTCTCTTTTATGGGCACCCCACCCCTCGGGCACCCCCCCCAACCCCCTTTCCCCTACCCTTCCCCCGGGCACCCCCTTGGGCACCCCCCATCCCCATGGGCCCTTGCCCATACCCCTATGCCTAGCCCCCATCCCCATGGGCACCCTCCCATGGACGTCCTCCGCCCATTTCCACCCCCATCCCCATGGGCACCCTCCCATGGGCGTACCCCTCCCACCCCCCACCCCTCGGGCACCTTTCCATCACACCCTTCCCTATCCCTACCCTTACCCTTCTCTCTCCCCGACCCCTCCCCACCCCAACTGCCTCCCTCTCTCTCTCTTCCCGTTCCCTGCGTGCTCCCCCCCTCCATATCCTTCCTCTCCTCCCTCCCTCCTCTCCCGCCTGTCCTCCTCCTCTACTCCCTTCTTCTCCCTCTCATCCTCCTTTCCTCCCCCCTATTCTTCTCCTTCCTCCCTTCCTCCTGCCCTGCTCTTCTCCCTCTCCTCCTCTTCTCCTCCTTCTCTCCTCCCTCACGCCGCCACTCCCTGCCCCCATCTTTGTGGCGCCCTGTGCGCCTGTGCTGACGACGTCCGCCCTCTTCACGCTGACGCGCCGCCGACCGCCGTCCTCCCCGCCGTGTGCCCGCCTCACGCCGCCACTCCGACGAGTGCCCACGCCTTCCCCCGCTCTGTAGCCGCCGTCGAGTGCCGCCGGGCCACCCTGTGCCGCCCTGTGGGCCTCCTGCGCCCTGCTCCCTGGCCGCCCTCCAGCCCCGTGACACCTGCTGCTGATCGCCGCCATCGCGCCGCCACGTGGCCTTCGCCACGGTGTCTCTGTGGGCCGCCTGCCACGTGGATGCCGCCCTGTGCTCCCTGCGCCCCGAGCCGCCGGCCGCCTGCACGCTCTGCTCGCCGTTGACTTCTCCTCGTCCACGTGCCCACCTGCACAACCAAACCCACCACCCACCCTCCATCTAAGCCCCCCTTTCCCCCCACAATCAAACCCACCACCCACCCTCCATCTAAGACCCCCTTCCCCCCCCACAAACACACACACACAAACCCATCTAAACCCCCTTCCCCCACAGCATCCCAAAACCCTCCCACCCTCTAAGCCCCCTTCCCCCCCACCATTACACCTCCACCTACACCCACCTAAGCCCTCCTTCCCACCATCACACACCAAAACCCACAACCCCCCCACCTAAGCCCCCTTTCCCCCCCCACAGGCACACCTGCAGCAAACCCCCACCCTCCTAGCCATTGTTCCCCCCCCCCCCCCCCCCCCGCAGCAACCTCACCACTGAAACCCTTCCATAAGCCCCCGTCACGCAGCCACCCCGCAGAAAACCACCTCCTTCCCAAACCCGTGTTCCCCTGCAGAACCGCAGAAACTCCACTCAAACCCTTGTTCCCCCCGCAGACAACCGCAGACCCCCGAGACACACGCAGGTACCTTTTCTCCACCCTTGCCACCCGCGCGTGTGGTTGTTCGGTTGTTCGTGATTGTTCGTGAGCGGGTGCGGGAGATCGTTAGCCGGTTGCTAACACGCCGCTGCCACGCAGCCTATTTCTGGGTATTTTCCTGGATTGTTAATTTCCAATACCCGAAAACCTTTAAAAAACCATTGAAAAATTTTAAAAAAAAAAAAAACACTTAAAACTCACCAAAAAAATTACAAAAAAATCTTGAAAAATCCCCAATCTTTCTGTACTAAATTGCACTATTTTTCTAAACTGAAATTTTAGAAAAAAAAAATTCATACCATTTTAAATTTAAAAATTCTTTTAAAAATACCCAAAAATGAATTTTTTTAAATAAAAAATGCTAAAATTTTCCAAATTAATTGCCGAAAAATTCCTAAACATTCCATTAACATTTTTCCTTATTTTTGGACTATTTTCTAAGCTGTCAAAATACTTCATGAAACACCTAAATTCATTAAACAAAAAAAAATCATTTTTAAATTCAAATCACACACTGAAAATCTAGAAAAAACTCTAGATTCCTTGGTTCTTTTTGGATTGCTGGCATATATTTTGGATTGAGGAGAGCACATTCTTTACATTCACATACACCCACTCCCATGTATTTTTTACTTTTTAATTATTATTTTTTTTGCTACCCCAAAATCCACAGTTATTTATTAAAATGAACCCTAAACACCACCATGACATGCGCGTTCGCGCTAAACACGCCATTTTTTTAAAATAAAAATTAACCCGCCGTTCACTTAGCATGCGCTAAGTGCGCTTACGAGGCACTTTAATATTTCTAATTAAAATGAACCAGCCGTCACAAGAGCATGCGCTGGCAAAAAAGCGTTCCATATCACCTTAATTTTTAATAAATGAACTTGCATTTAGAGACCTAGTCTGGGTATCGAAGTCTGGGATTCGAATTAAAGCACCGCTTTAACCTAATAATTGGTAATTAAATTTTAAGAAGGAACCGCCGTTTTCTTGATAAGGTTTATCACTTAATACAAATTCACCCATTTCTTAATAATTTATTAAAATAAACCTTTCATTAAATTAATTCCCCCTCACTGCATTTATTTCCCCTTTTTAATGAACTCGTTTCGTGGGATGGGTACGCGAAGTCTTCGGAGTTGTCTCCATGGTCAAAATAGATTATCAAAGTTGTGGTCTTGATATGTGGGGGTTGTTGTTATGTTTTGGTTCTTTTTTTTTTGTTACGGTTAAGGGTACGGTGTGTAGTTTTTTTCTTTATTGCCTGATACGGGGATTTGGGTGTTTGCATGTTGCATAGCATGAAGCTTTCGGTCGCATATGTCTAGAGGTCATGTCAAATTTTTTCTAGGTTGTGGTTTGCTTGGGGATAGTTGGTCGAGTCACGTTTTATCGTTTTGGTTGCTATCTTACCCTTGGTTTTTGTCTGTTGCTTTGCAGGCATTCTCCTTGATTGTCTGTGTTTGTGGTGTGTGTGTAACCATCTGAATGGTGCCTTCTCACACTCCTCCCCCTATCCAATATGTCCCAAGAGTCAGTAGGGATTACTCTTCCCTACTCACTTTTGAGCCTCTCACGAAGGCGAGACTCGCCACTTTCGTGGCTGCCTCCTTTCCATTGCTTCCAGAGAATCCATCCATGTGTGACGAGTTTTTAGCCTCCTACAACAAGAAGTTGGGACTGGTCCAAGGTACTTCCATCACTTTGACACCTCGAGGCCTCGGGAAGGCTCTGTCTCTTCCCTCCAAAGGTGAACCCTTTGTTACAACTCGCCAGCTTTTCTCTAACGAAGAGATTTTGAAGCTGTTACAAAAATAGACAAGGGAAATTTTGGATGTTAAAAAGGTGATCAACTCTTCAAGAGTTTCCTTTTCCATGATCACTGATCCTGTGTGGAAGTTGGTAAGTCAGTTTCTCCAAGACAGGTTTATGCCTGCAAAAACACCATCCCATTACTTATCCAAAGAGCTCTTTACAGCTTCAAGGATGGTGTTAAAAGGAGTAGCTATTGATTGGAGCACTTACCTACTCACTAAAATGGATCAACGTTTCGTCAAAGTCACCAGGGGCAATGTTACCAATGTCACCTATGGATCGTACTTGTCTGCCTTCTTGACCTACTCAGGTTTACAGAAGTGTGTGCCTCCACCTCCTCCATCTGATCTAGTACCTCCTCCTCCAACTTCAGATGAGTCAGAACTAATTGATATAGAGGATTTGGATTCTCCGCCTCCCCTGGTCATACAACGCAAACGCTTGAAGCGGGTAGCAGATAAAGCTCCTTCACTTCTTTCTTCAGTGCCCATTCCTGCTACCTCTGCAGTGATCTCCCTGGTTATCTCACATGTAATAACCTATTCAAAGCACATCGAGAAGGTTCGTTGGATATATCAGTCCCCTCATTGAACAGTCTAGTCTCGGGAGATGCCATTCCTTTCTTATGTAAAGACATTCAAAGTTCCATTGAACTGTCAGTGAGACAGCCTGTGTTCAACAGCTGTACGCTTCCTTTTATGAAGAACTGATGCAGTCTAAGGACCAGTTACATAAGGCAACATCCGAGTTAGCCTCTGCTAAGGATACCCTAGCAGATTTGTTTAAGCAGATGGAGCAACAAACCCAACTGGTTGCAACCCAAAGAGATGAGATATCTTCTTTGAAGATTCAGTTAACAGAGGCTCAATCAGAGGTTACTAGCCTCTCAGAGGAGAATGAGAGGATGTCCAAAGAAGCGCAAGAGTTCCAAACTCTTTTAGATGTCAAACTTTCAGCCTTACAGACTGCTAATGACATAGTGGAATCACAAGCTTCCCAAATCAAGCAGTTGCAAGATCAACTGGCAAAGTCACGGTCTGTTCCTCCAAGCCCTCATGTTCCCTTGATCCCTTCTCTCTCACAGCAGGACTTGGCAGCTCTTCAGAGACAGGCTACCTTGTGTCCTCTATTCCAAGATAAGGTGGAAAGATTGCAATCTAGAATGGATCTGCTATGGTCTTCATTTGAGCAGTATCAAGAATATGTTCCACCAGACCATTCTTTCTTTGTCCACTATCAATTACAGAAGTTGGCCTTCCTCATGAAGCCTTCCACGATGAATCTTCCTCTTCCAGAGGATGGTTGGAGTGGGGCTTGGTCTGCTGAGTTGCTGACAGAGGTGGTCCGTATGGTGTTTGAAGATTCTGTCACGACCGATACCATGTTGATATCATATATGTATCTACGAGGAGACTTGTTGATTCCAGATGAAGTGGATATGGCTTGGTATGTGGGCGACGTGATTTTACAAGCTATTTTGTATGTCAACCATTTGGAGTTGCGAATAGATGACATGTTTCAGAGTTACTCCTCCAAAGTGGCTACTTGCCCTGATAATTCTTAGCATACCATGATTGATTCTGTGGTCCTGAATCAAAGACAGAATACAGCCCCTACCTATGTACAGAGCACTAACCAACTGAGGGTGGATCTCTTAGCTTATCTTTCAAAACATAATCCATTTGATTCTACCTTTTTTTATGCCTATCAGAGAAGATCTATCTTAGGTCCTTCTATTCCTACCCTATTATTGAGAGTGATTATGAGAGATTTTAGTGAGGAGATGATGTATGATTGATGGAGAGAGAGAGAGAGAGAGAGAGAGTCAGAGATAGCCAATTCTACTAAAACAGAGTGATTGTATATGAGAGATTGAGAGAGAAGACTATGAAGATATTGAAGATGAATACTATGTGATGTATTTCCATTCAAAGATGGTGTATTCCTTTTCTTTCTTTGTTATATTGATGGATTTTGTGAAGATATTGAAGAATATGGTTGATTCTATCAAATCCGTGGGAGATCTACATGATGTTGCATGAAGATTTGTTGTGCCTGGTGATCTTTTCTTCATTTGATCATATAAAACCTAATAAAAAAGCTTGTTGATGTTACAAGATAGATTTTCTTGCAAGATAATTCCCTTTTCCTTGGTGTTCCTCTTGGGGCTCCAAGTGAGCTGCATAACCTTCAAAGACAAATCTTTTAACAGGGTATCTAACTCTACCAGACTTGTGTACTGCCGCTGGATCACTCAATGGAGCCTTTACATTACTATGAGCTCTTTGTACACCTGGTGTCCTAACTGGAGGAATACTAAGCTCATCATCCAAACTCTCTGAACCACTAGAATCTCCATCAAATCCCAAATGACTAGTAGATGCATCATTACCATCCAACACTTTCTTCTTTCCTTTGTCTTTTCCTACAACACTTATAGATCCACCTGAAGATGCGGGGCTACCCCTTAGTCAAGGGCTCACTGTAGGTGTAGTACTAGATGATGTTTCTAGTCCACTAACAATCTATGATTCTTGCTTTTCTTCTTGCACATAGGTATCATCATCATTATCATCATCTAATACATCACCAGCAGGTGCATACCAACTGCTCATCTCATCAAGAATAACATCCCTGCTCACTCTCAACTCACATGTGACAGGGTTATAATAACGATACCCTTTCTACTTTAAAGAATGTCCAATAAAAATACATTTTTCAGCCTTTGGATCAAGCTTCTTCCATAGCTTATATGGCACATGAACATATGCAACACAACCAAATATCTTCAAGTATGATACATCGGGCTTCTTGCTAGTAAAGCATTCTTTGGGAGTCATCCCATGAATTGCAAGTGCAAAGGTTCTATTCATAATATAGACAGCAGTATGGACAACTTCAGACCAAAAATATTTTGGCATATTCTTTTCATCCATTAATGCCCGTGCAACTTCTACAATATGCCTATTTTTTCTTTCTGCAACCCCATTTTGCTGTGGGGTATACCTGCAAGTAAATTGCCTCTTTATCCCATGAGTCCTCAAGAAGCCACTAAACTCATTAGAGAGGTACTCTTCCTCTCCATTTGATCTCAAGCGCTTCACTTTCAAGCGTGTTTCTGTTTCAATAGCTTCCTTGAAAGATTTGAAGTGCTCAAATACATCACTCTTTTCCTTCATAAAATATACCCATAGCTTCCTTGAATAGTCATCAATAAATGTGACAAAGTATTTGCTGCCATCAAGAGATAGATTCTATGTAGGCCCCCAAACATCTGTATGAACTACATCGAGTATATTTTTGCTCACTTCTCTATCATACAAGAAGGGTTGTCTCGCTTGCTTACCAAATTGGCATACTTCACAGACTTTATGAAATTCTGCAACTCTAAAAGAAGACAAACTTGTAACCAATCTGCTGGACTACATTAATTTCAGCCTTTGCACATTTGCATGTCCAATACGTTTATGCCATATTTCAATGTCTTCAACCACTCCTTTTCCTTTAGCATACATAGCAACATCCATTGCAGGAATTCCAGTATCTAAAGTGAATATGCGACCAACTCTACTTCCTTTTGCGACCAAACTGCACTTATCATTAAAGTCTTCTACAAAATAACATTTTTCATTGAATCGAGCCTGCAACCCTTGCTCTACCATTTGGCCAACAGACACTAGATTCTTTGTGATTGATGGCACATATAATACATTTGTCAGACTCTTTGTCTGGCCATCATACAAGGATAAGGGAACCTTTCCAATATGTGAAATTGAGTGGCATGAATCATCACCTATCTGCACATAACCTGGATTTTGTAAGTCCTACATCTCTCCAAACCATTCAATATGACTAGTCATATGATTAGATGCACCTGAATTGACATACCATACATCATCATGTGTCCCCTTTCCTGTAACTGCATTCATCATATGTTGCATAACAAATAGATGCACATTTTTTTCTTCATTCTGTCGTGAAGATGATGCATAGTTTCCTTGTTGCAATTTACCACTGTGAATATCATCCTTCTTGGCATAACAATGGGCTACAATATGACCAATCTTACCACAATAATGGCAAACAATAGCAAAATTTCCAGAACCTCTGTTCTGCTATCAACCTCTTCCTCTAGAGCTCCCCTACCTCTAAAGTTTCCTCGGCCTCCTGAAACTTGCATTTCACCAAATTGGTGATTGAATATGTTTTGCTTGTTATCACCAGCACATCCCATACCATGGCCTCTCAAAGAGGATCTACCACATCCCCTTCTTGAACTTGAGTAAAATGCTTGGACCTATTCACCATTTCTTTTAGACGAGTCACCCTACATATTGATCTCTTTGGTAAATATGAGAGAGACCAACTCATCAAAATCTTGAAATGGCTTCCGTATGTATACTGAAGTAACAAATGATTTCCATGTCTTCTCATTATTGAGTCCACTCAAGGTGGATGAAACCAAATCATCATCATCAAGCATTGCATCAATTGCTACTAAAGCATCTGCAATGCTCCTCACCTTCAACAATACTCATTGATAGACATTTTCCCTTTCTTGAATGTATTCTTGAGTTAAATCTTTCATGCCTTTGTATTTATTGAAAACATGTTCTCAAAAATTTTCCAAGCAGCATGTGAAGTTTTTGCATTCCTGATATGTCCCAGCATAGTATTATCAATGAATGTAGATAGCCAGTACATCACCTTTTTGTCATTTACATTCCACTCTTTCAATGCCTTTAATTCATCTGTAGTCAGGGATACCCATCTCTAGCTCCTTTTCTTCACCTGAAACAAACTCATAAAGGCCCTTTCCAATGAGGAAGTTCGTCACACGAAACTTCCATGAAGGGTAGTTTTTCTTGTCGAGCTTCTCAATAATGGGATTTCCACTGTTCTCTCCCATTATCACAAAAAAGGATACAACACAGCAAGCTAGTCTTCTGCAGCCTTTCACAATAAGTGCACAACAATACACCAAGCAACCTTTTTCACTGATTCCTCAACTGTACATGTAATCTACAATGTGTTTGCAAATGAACCTTATGTTTTCTTCCTAGCAAACACCTCAAAAATTACAAATTTGAAATCTGTAACCTGTACACCCACTTTCGGTCAATACAGCCGAAATCATGTACCCTGAAACTACTATCCACAACTTTGCGGCTCTAAAATGGGGCTTGAAACGACCTCAGATGCCAAAAAGAACTACGAGAAAAATACCTTAAGGTTTTATATGAAAAATATATAGTGCTGTGCTCGCACACCAAATCTCACACCAATCTCAGATTTTCACTCTACCTTGCTTCCGGTGCCTCCACAAGCACTATCCAAGAGAGAGAGTGGAAGAATGAGAGAGCTTCTTACATGTTGCTTGCTTGCTCAAACCTTGCTTCTTCTCCTTCACTTCAGCCTTCAAAATTATCCTTTCTGAGTGGCACGGCTCTAATACCATGTCAAGAATCGCGTGGTGGGAGGACTTGCTTGAGTTGCTGCGCCAAACACACACTGTATACACAAGAGGAAGCTCACTCAAGCACACAAGAAGAGAGATGGAGGAAAAAACGTTTTTTTTCAGATTTCTTATTCTTCTTCCATACACTATATAATGTACACAAAGTATAGATAAGATACAACATAAAGAAAAGTGGCCTACTAAGTCCAACAGTGCATAACAGACTACACCAATTGACTGGTGCTATATCTTTGCCAACTGTAGGTAGGTGTAACAAACAAAATATAATAAATGATAAGTCAGTGGCCATGTGAGTATCATAATGACCACCAATGTGCTAAGTGTAGACGTGTGGACTCATCTAGCCAGGCGGTCCATCATTAATGTCCGCACATATTGAGCTTGCCATCTCAACAGGTGAGCATATCTACTACAATCATAATTGAGTTGTACCCACCTGGAAGTGGAGATAACCCAACAACAAAGTCCATGCTGATAAATTCCCACTTCATCTGAGGGATTTTGAGGGGTTGTAGCTTTCCAGGCATCTTGACATGCTCTACTTTGATGCGTTGGCAAGACAAACATTTCGTGACATATTTGAGTATATCTCCCTTAAGTCTTTCCCAATGATAGCTCTTCCTGACCATGTTGAGGGTCTTGTCATATCTTGGATGACCAAAGAAAGGGGAATCATGTGCTTCCTAGAGTATCCGTTGTTTAAGTCTTTGGCTCAAAGGAATACATAGTCTTGTCCTTAAGTAGACTAGACCTTCATAGATAGAGTACTCTTAGTATTTAACTTCGATTTTGGGACTTTGGTCCTTTTCTAGGATCACCTTTATCATTTTTTGATATTGTGGGTCATGTTTAGAGTCTTCCTTAGCCAATTCGAGGATAGGGTTTCTTGGAATAGACACCATGGTGGCTAATGATCTGGCCGTCAGAGGTTCCTCCTCCATAGTAAGAGAGTTGAGGGACTCTTTACGACTTAAGGCATCATCAACCACATTTTCCTTGCCATGTCTATATTTGATTTTAAAGTCATACTCTTGTAGCACCTCGATCCAACGACATTGCCTCATGTTGAGGTTAGCCTGGAAGAAGACCCATTTGAGGCTCTTGTGGTCTGTGACCAATGAGAATTTATTGCCTTATGTTGAGGTCAACTTTGGAGAAGATCCATTTGAGGCTCTTGTGATTTGTGACCAAGGAGAATTTGTTGCCGAGCAAGTAGTGCCTCCAGAGTTTGAGGGCATGAATGAACTTCCTTGAGGAATATGCCACGGGATGACCTTCTTGCATTAGTACACAACCTAGTGCAAGTGAGATGGCATCTGTAACAAATTCGAACTCCTTGCTCAAGTCTGGGAGCTTTAGTATTGGTGCTGCCACTAAGCTATGTTTGAGTTGGTCGAAGCTTGCTTGTTCAATGGCTGTCCACACTATGGCAACCTCCTTCTTTAGTAGATCTATAAGGGGTATTGCAACTAAAGCATAATCTTTGATGAAGATTCTATACCATCCTGTTAGACCAAGAAAGCTACGCACTTCCTTAATAGTGGTTGGTGGGGGCCATTCTTGTACATATTTAACCTTTGCAGGATCCATAAAGATTCCCTCTTTTGATACAATGAAGCATAGATACTCAATCTATCGTTTGAGGAAGGCACTCTTCTTCTTTTTGGCATAAAGCTTGTGCATCCTCATGATTTCAAGGACAATGCAAAGTTAAGGCTCATGGTCTTCTTCTTCCTTGGAGTAGACCAAGGTGTATTCAAAGAAAACAAGTACAAAATCGTCAAGGTATGGTCTAAAGATATCCTACATTAGCCTATTGAATGTAGCAAGAGCATTGGTTAATCTAAAGGACATTACTGTGAACTCAAAATGACCATATTCTATGTTGAAAGTTGTCTTTGGAATATCCTCATCCTTGATGTGGATTTGGTAATACCCCGACCTTAAGTCAATTTTTGAGAAGATTTTTTCCCCTTGTAGGTGATCAAGTAACTCATCTATCCTTGGGATAGGATATTTATTCTTAACGATTACTTGATTCAGCCTCATGTAGTCGATGCAAAGCTGGAGTGTTCCATCCTTCTTCTTCTGAAACAACACAAGAGCTCCCCATGGTGAACTACTAGGCCGAATGAACCTCTGATCTAAAAGCTATTTGAGTTGCTCCTTTGATTTGATAGCTTCAGGAATAGACATTTTTAAAGGTCTTTTTACAATTGGAGCGGCACCTGGTATGAGTTTGATCTCATGATCAATCTCCCTTGGGGGTGATAATACATCTATGTACTCCTTCAGCCATGAAAGTTCTTCTTTAGACTCCTTGCTTTGCTCTAACTTGTTTAGCTTGATCAAGTAGATGGGTAAACCCTTTTGCATTCCCTTAACTATCCATGATGCCTTTGCTAGTTGGATTTTGGGTTTACCAGCCTCCCCTTGATTTGTGACTAGTTCCCCTTCGGAACTTCGGAAGGAAATTTGGGCCCTTCCATAGTGAATGTGAGAATCATTGGGTATTGACCAATCCATGCCAAGTAAGCATTCATGAGCCCCTAAGTTCATTACTCTAAATTTTTCTCTGATACCAACTGTAACGTGCCTAGGCCGCAATACATTTTAGTAGTCCATTAGGAGTTTGATCTAAAAGATGTTGCATGGCACTCCCACAGAATGTCACAGGGTTTGTCAGTTAGTAACTCCTAAGTATACTCCCCAATAAAACATATTGGCCAACCCTGTTAGGATCAACGTGAATCTTCCTGGGTTTCTTATGCTCAAGTCATTCTACAACCTTCTAGCATGATCTACTTTGCGCAGAGCATCTAAATCGAGGCGAACTCATATTGCACTTGGTTCAAAGAGTATGGGAATCGAGAGGGATGCATTGCTCGACCTCTCTACCCATAGGGTAAAGTCCCATTCTAGTCCCCTAAAACGATATGAGCTAGGGTTCTACCCTACATTATCTAAGGTCAATACATCATCACGATTTAAAGGTTGAGAAGCCTCCCACTTCTTTGGGACCACCCTGTCGTAGGACAGACTTATCGGTGGTTTCCGCCCACCCACTTCCCTTGATAACTTTAGTTTCATACTTACCTAAGGGCACATTAGTGGTAACGCATACAAGTAGATTTCTTAATTAACCTGTTAATCACATGTTCCTTTATGTAAATTTATGCATTGACACAAAAATAGATCGGATAAATTCCTTGAAAGTAAAATTTATATTAAAATTCAACTGAGATACAAATCCCATCCATGGGACAATTCCTGCAATTCGTAAGGATGCGTCTTATTTTCCTCCAAGTTTTTTTCCTTGCACTAGTAATAGGGCCTCAAGATTCCTTCTCAAGTCATGTAGACCATCTGAGTAGGATCCAGAGAGGCATGGGATTTACATCTAGAGCCCCCCTTGGCACCCGAGCATCCTCCTATGAACAAGCGTTTCTACAGAGAGACCTCTCACGACTATTTCAGTCCACATTCTCGATGTGGCTATCAAAAACCCCCTTGGATAGGGTTGGCGGCTAGCTGGGGGTGCTCAACATGGCTTTCCCATGTGTTTCAACGTGAATCCAATTTGAAAGATTTTCTTCTTATCACTTCCTTTGTTAGATGCCTAGGTGGTCCATTAGGGTTTACCGTATGGTACTACATGAGTATAAGGGAGGGGGGTTATTTAAGGGAAGGAATGTGCATTTTATAAGGTAAAGTCCCATAAATACGGGGTAGTAAGGGGTATTTTCATATATTTCTTACACGCAAGTGATGTGTACTTATTATACTAGTGAACCCCGCGTGGTTAGATGACTCCTTTTCCAAACACGTGTTCCTAAGTACAAGCACAAGTAGAAGTGCGCAATGTGCAGTACTAGACAATTATTTGTTCTCTGCTGAAGGAAATTCCAATTTGATGCTATAGCATCTAGTCTCAGCTTTATCCCCATTATCGTTTGAGATTTCTAGAGATAACCTAATTTAATTTCATCATTCTTTTGAATGAGGAGTATCCTTGCAATGTTGATTGCAATTTGGGACATTGGATTCCCTACAACAAAACCCTATGTATTCATTTGAACTAGGGTTTGTCGCGTAATTCATATAGTTACTTAAGGATTTTGAATTCCTTTCAACTTCAAGCAAGATGGGCCTTGAGAAGAATCCTTTCAACTCTTTAGGGTTTGAAATTATTTCAACTTCCTAAGAACCCTATGTATTCTATCACAAGTTCAATCTATGTTTTGTGAGATGTAATAGGATTTCCTATTATTTCAACCAAGCAAATAGATGCGGATGCAAAAAATCTATCCGCCTTAATTGCAGTTTGATTCGTATTCTTCAAACTTTTCATATATATATTAGCATGAAATTTTCGTGCAATTTATGTGAAATTTAACGGCTTCTAAGTGCAATTTTAATTAATCACCTAAGATGAATGCGATGAACAAAATTTTCCTTGTATGCTCATTATCTCGAAACAAGCTCAATTAAGTTGTGATAGTTAATGTAACTGTTCTTTTCTCCCAATTTATTTTCCCTAATACAATAGGGTACACTTGATTCATGAGAGATGCATTTCCCATAGTTTCAATCCCTTGGTTCGCAGTCCCATTGGTTGTGGTGGGAGTTTCACCATTTGGAGAGATTTTTTGCTTGGGGGCCATTGTCTGCAAGTGGATTCGAGAGATAAAGGACAAATGGATTTGACATAGGAGAGTGTAAGAGAAGATGGCTTAGTTGAAGACCGAGAGGTGGAATTGAGCTAACTCTATCCCTCGTAGCCTCTTGGGGTAACTCCTCTCTCTCTCTCTTTGACAGATGATTTTTGATGCCGACAAGTGCTTAAAAATAGCCAAAAATTACGAATATCCGGGGAAAAATAGACTTTGTTGAAGGCGACGATGGCAATCAGTACGATTTTAAGTGGCAAGTCCCTAAAGCGTTAATGCTAATTTTTATGGGAAATCAAATGATGGCAGATGGCCGAGCTGGAGTTTTCCTAGATGCAAAATGACGTCAGGAATCCAATGCAAGTCTCAGATCTCCATTCCAAGGTCATTTGATCCCTCATTTAATCCCCACAAGGTTTGGGGTTGTGAAGCAGCTACTGGATCTGAAAGCCAGGAAGAGTATGACGGGGCCCAGCTTTGTAGATTTCGATGCCATTGAACCACCCGTTTAGACAAATCTTGAATTCGATATCATTTGCCCCTCCAAAAGCGAAAAAGCCACTTGCCAAAAGTGTGAATGCAAAAGGCATGAACTAGATAACTTGATTAGAGGCTTAAAAGCTCTTAACAAAGAGCTTAGCAATCAAGAAGCCACAAAATGAAATGTTTGGGGGTTTCCCCAAATCTCATGATTTTATGATTGGTGGAGGCAGAGGGAATCCTCCTGGCCCTGAGATGCTTCTATCCTTCGCCCTCCATCACCACAAACGGATCAAGAAATGATGCATTGAGCAAAGAGATAAAAAACTAGTCTTTCTCTCTCCTCCCTCTCTCTCCTACATAGAGGCTATTCATGTGCAAGAACTCAAGAAGAAGAGGGTCTGAAGAATGCTTGTCCGACTGTGATCAGATTGCTTCAAGATGAAGAGGAGGCTGAGGAAAGAGATTCAGCACTGAAGAATGGTTGCTGGCCAGTCTGTGGGCTGCTCAGAATAATCATTAAAAAACCCACAACACGCAAGACACGTGGTATGCTTCAATTTTACAAAGAAATTTGATTGTTTTTGTTTTTTCATGGTCCAAATGTTGTTCATATGCAATGAAATTTTGTTTGAACCTTGTTTGCATCATGATTGAGGGTTGTAACTATAGAAATACAAAACCCATAATGATTTAGAGCCGTTATTAATTCTTTAAAACCCGCAAAATGTCATTTTTAATGGAAATTAGTGGTTTTTTAAATATTTTGAGTTGGAGAAAAGGGGTGAAAATGGGATAAAATCAGAGAAAATGTTAAGTTTCAGTCAAAATAATAAGCCAATACAAACAAATCAGAAAATATCTATTTTTTATGAATAATAAATAGAAAAAAATAGCAAAAAATAAAGAAAATTTGGGTTTTCCCACTCAAAAAAATGAAAAAATAAGATTTATATGTGTGAATATTTGGCAAGGTTAAAGCATGAGATTAATCCTCATTTTGTTCTTGTTCTTTGTATTATAGTACGTGTTTATTATTTTTTACATTAAAAAAAAGTACTATAGTTGAACACCACATGGAATGGGAATATAAGTATGAAATTTACAAAAGACTGCTTTCAGTTTCTTGGCATATCCTCAAACATTCTCATGAGGTTCTTGACGTGTTACATTAAGGACATGTAGTCAATATTGACCTCCTCTTTTAGGGGCAATCTCTCTTCGTCGGAAGGCTGCAAAAAATAAATCAATTGTAGTTATGGTTCCAACTTCTAGACTTTGATACCATACCGCAACTCATCCTTTGAGAGTCATATTAAAGAACATCATCAAATGTTCTTCATCTTGGATTTGATAGTTGAATATTAACTTTTGAAACTCATTAAGGTGGAGATCCACGTCTTCCTCTGCTAACCCATTAAGAATGGATAGAGGGAATCCTAAGGCTAGCAAGTCTGAAATCCTTGTTGATTGCAATGTATTGTGCCATGACAACAATATCGGATTTGCTAAAGGTCTCTGAACTATTAAAACTATAACCCACTCAAAGTGGGCTGACCAACTGTGAGAGGGGAAGTACTAGGGCTTCCTCCTCCTCCTAAAGAATTGCTCGTAGAACTAGGGTTGCTAAGACCCTTTCCTTGTAAAAATATTAGGCTTCTCCATTGAGGAGAATACCTCTTAATAATTTCAGCCTATCATCTACCCCTTTCAACTCTTTCTTGCTTCTGAAGCTCAGCTTGATGGTCTTTTGGATCTATTTCACTGCCTTTTGGCATACACTAATCAATGGGTCCCTCTCGACCAAGATTCAAACACACCACTACTTATTAGCAGCTCTCGATAAATACACCACCTGTTGGGACCAAAAATGGACCCAACACTGGCTCTAAGGCTCTAGCCGGCCTCTATTCTTGACCAAAACACCCCATAGCCTTGTAGCCACAGGAGTGAATGGTGGCTACACATACTAATCTAAATTAAACATGCATTTGTACCTTTTATAGTCCAACAACAGATCCCTTCTCAACTCCTCACTGAGAGTATCCAAACATAATGGTGCCTACCACCTCATATCACATACACAAGGGGCACCCCTTGGCTAACTGTTGCAGTCCACTTTGGCTCTCTACCTTGGGGATTGGCCCCAAGATGTGCCGTTCAAAAATATAACACGTATGATACATAGTCCTCTCTTTATAAAAATCATTCTAGGAGATGAAGTATAATCCTTACTAAATAAGTTCCCCAAAGGAAATGGATCACTAATCCTACAACTTGGGACTCCTCATCTTCAACGTGAATCACCATTCATAAAAATAGATGCTATGTATCTAGGATATATATTTCCAATACCATGTAATGAATGCAATGCAAGAGTGGATGATCTGTCATGCTGAACCATTTTATTGATTCAAAACAACATTGTGGCAGTGCACAAGCAATTCTCTTCATGCTTTTCATACCAATGCATTTGCTTCATTGCATAGAGAATATCATGGAGTATACTCGTGCTATTGAACTCTTTAACTTTAAATCAAATGAAATCTATATGTAAAGTGAATCATAAAAATGAGATTTCAACCTGTATTCAACACTCATAGATCCCCCTCTCTCTATTGTTTAATGTTATGCTTGTAGTGGTAGGTGTGGATCATTTTTTCATGTCATTTTCATGTTCAAAAGGCAATAAATCATGCACTATAACAAGAAAATGGGATAAACATCATGCCTTAGACCCACCATACATCCACGCATACATTTTATATACTTTTATGCAAAATTTTGGCACATAAAAACTATTTTTTCCTTTTTGATTTATGTATCAATAAATTGAGGATTTTTTTAAATTTTTGATTAAATTTGATTAGGATTATTGAGATTCATCATTATCTTTCATTTCAATCCATAAAAACATGATTTATCCACCTGAAATAGAAAAAATCATTATTTTTCACTTAAATATCACATTTCAAGATTTTAATTAATAATAATAATGACACTTGATTATCAGTTCTGTATATTATTAGTTGTAGCCTTGAAGACAGGTCAAACAAGGTTCGTACAAATTTTCATACCATATGCACTTCATTTGGACCATAAACTATAAAAAACAAGCAAATTTTCCTCATAAAATGGACATACTTATAAATTACGTGCTTCGGGTCATAGAAATTGAATGCAAGCACAACCATCGGACCCACCATTAATCTCTACACAATGCTTGACATCAATTCTCAACATCTTCACAATCTTGTGTCAATCAGGTGCATTGTCGGCGGATAGACATTCTTCATCCTATTCTTGTCTTTCTTTCACCCACATGAATGGTCTCTTGAAGAGAGAGAGAGAGAGAGAGAGAGAGAGAGAGAGAGAGAGAGAGAGAGAGAGAGAGAGAGAGAGAGAGAGAGAGAGAGAAGAATGGGAAGAACGGGATCAACCCCCCTCCCAATCACCTGAGAAATTTGGGCCTTTGCGCCCCCAAGGCCCATGTCTCTTCCAATATTGACCATAATTTTGACACCGTCCTAATTTCCAACTCTAATTCCTCCCGCATCCAATACCCGATTTCATGTCTGGAAAATGATGTGCATCCATCTTGAAGTCCTAAAATGCTAGGAACATGTCCTGCTTAGATTTGGCACCTGAAAAAATTATAAAAAATTTGCAACCACTGTGAAGGTCGATCTTTTAAAGTAATTTGAATCTTCATCTTCCACCATCACTTAAAATTGTCAGATCCGCGTCTTCCGCTTCAGTTGAGCTTCCATTTTTGCTTTAAATTTTCATCATTTGACACTCATTCAATATTTTCTTGGTGTTTAAATCCTATTATTAAGTAATGACATGGAATTGGAGATAGTTGGTATCAGTGATATCCAATTGTAGTTTGGTTCAAGTTGCATGTTTACTCTTCATGATATATATCATGTATTGGCTCTCACGAAGAGCCTTACCTTTGTTGGCACTTTTGGATGATGTAGGTTATGTAGTTTCTTTTAGTGATTCCTCATGGGAGTTTACCCGTGGGAATCTTGCCATTGCACATGGTACTAAGTCTAATACTCTCTACCCCTTGCTTATATTGGATATGTAACGTGTCCGCTTGACCACTTGTGGGACACGTCTTAGCAGCCTATCGGGAGGGGAGTCTAGAAAGCACCACTTGGCACTCGCAAAGAATGTCACAGGGTTTGCCATCTAGGTCTTCCCGAGTCTGCCCCGAAGCGGAAGTATCTGGCCGTTCCCACTTAGGACCGACCTGAAGTCAGGGTTTCTTTCCTATCAGCCAAGTCTTTAGGAAGTAGCTAGCATTGAGCTCCAGATGACCCACTTTGAGTAGGAACAATAGAGTCAAGGAAGATTTATGATGCACTTGGTTCATAGAGAATGGGAAATGAGAGGGATGGACCGCTCAACCTCTCTGCCCGTAGGGCATAGTCCCATTCCGGTCCCCTAAAATGGAATGAATCGGGTTCTAACTTAACAATACCTAAAGTCATCCAACGGTAAATCCTTGTGAGAAGCCTCCCAGTTTTCTGGGAGCACCCAGCCGTAGGACAGACCCGTCGAGGGATTTCGTCCACCCGCTTCCCTTGATAGCTTTAGTTGTCTAATTAGGTCCTACCACATTTATGTGCGACATTTAAAATCAAATTCATTAATTAAGCCTTTTAGGGCTCAGATTTCATTCACGTAATTTACAACACATGCACAAAAACAAAACAAGCAGTCCTTTTATCAAACAAGTTCCTTAACTTATCTTTAAAGTAATATTTGTCTCCTGCCCATACAGGAGAATTATGTATCCCGGTCCAAATGTCATGGCATCGAAATTTCCATCTTTTATCTAGAATAGGATCTTCCAACGTCCCAGACGTTGGGCTCACGGGAATCTCCAACTGCATTCTGGACAGGCAAGGGGTGTCCAGAGCTCCACTTGACCCACAAGCGGTCTAGGAGTGAGATGCCATTTTCGTGGTTGGCCTTTTCACCACTCGACCATCGGCCCGTGAATCGAGTAATGCCCTCTTGGGATAATCTGCAATGTGATCTTGGAGATGATCCACGCACGCAAAATATCCTTCCTTAATTAATCCAATTAAAATTCAAGCACAATCAAAGAAATCAACCCTAATATCATATTCTAGAAAAATATTCCTTTATTCCCATGACAACTTGTCATTACAGACCCCTGCCATGCATTTGCCATCAACACAAGCCTTGGAATATTTATCCAAATCACAATGCAACAATCCCTTGATTGAAAGAAAAACATTTAGGGTGTTGTTTAATCAACTAATAAAACTAATTGTATTTTTCCCAAACAATACAATAATAGATGCGACAATAATTCAATCGCATATTCACTCTCCCCCTTGGGACCAAAGAATAGAATTTACTTAATATTCCCTCCTTTAGACCAAGGCATATGCTAAAGGTTCCAATACTATACATGACGTAAGTCCTATCATTCCAATGCAAATTAATCAATCTAGCAAGAGCATTTATGCCTCTTCTCTAAGTGACAATTATCTTTTAGCATTTTCCTACTATGCAACATTTTTTCTTGGCTTTATCTTCCTTTCTCCTAAGGCAAGGAGTCGCATGTCATCGATGTAAAGTTTACATAATCTCTCCCATGTATGTACTGTGTATATGCATTTACAGACTTCAAACAATATTATCCTCGGTAAAGATTAATCAAAGACTCATCGATATTCAATACTTTAGTGTCCCATATGTTGCTTATGCTATGCATGGATTCATCACATAGCAACTAGGTGCAATTTAACTCCCTTTGATACAAGCACTTCACAAACTTCATCTTTGAATATTTGAGATGCAATTTATCCTTCTCAATGACCTATTCTAGCACCACAAGGTACGGAGCCTAATGCATCTCTTGCGAGCATTAAAACAAGCATCTATCAATTTGAAAATACATTACTTATGACTGGTAGTACCGCAATTGGATTGATAGTGATGCCTTCGCCCGAAGCTCTGTTGCTGGTTGTAGGATTGTCATCCGCACGCAACATTCTTCACTTGGAGGCCATCGTCCGTAAGTAGACTCAAGAGATTAAGAAGGTGGAATAGATTCGAGAAGGGAGAGCGAAAGAGAAGATGGTTAAATCAAGGATCGAGATAGAGGAAAATTGTACAGCCTCTCAGGGTAACTCTTCTCTCTCTCTCTCTCTTTCTCTCAAGCTCTCTCTCATAATCTCTTGGAGGGGTATACTCTCTCTCTCCCTCTCTCTTGCAGCCTTTCGGGGTCTCCTTATGCTCCCTTGTGCCTCCCCATGCCTCATATTTATAATGAATTAGAGAGGAGGGGATAAGTCTGAGAACAAGAGTGGAGGGGCTCTTAAAAGACTCAGTGATCTGATGCTCAGATCATAAATCTGATGGTTGCATTGGCTCCAAAAGCAGGGTAAAACCCCAAGACACTAGGTTAGAAATCTCTTAGTTCACTCCTTCTTCTTTTCTCTTTTCGAAGTGTTGTCTATTGCTTGTAGACTGCGATCGCGGAGTGCGCGATTTCACAAATCACTTTTCTTTATTTTTCTTTTTATAAATTCTCTAAGACTAACTAAAACATCACTTGTCTTTTCTTTTAAATGAATTTTAGTTCTTATCTTTTTAGGATAATATCTAAAATATAATAGTTTTTTTCCCCCAAGAATCTAATATTTTTGGACCATTCAAACTATACACATTAATACTAGTGATTAATATGGCTCATAAGTCCTGTTCACATTGTACTTTTCATGAAGGGTGGACACGATACTTATCAATTTGAGAAAAATGTCAAATTTATGACTCTTGATTTTTTTAAATATATTTTTAATTGAATGAAAATTATTAGCTATTAATGCTAGTCAGCTTTTACCTTAGTCTTTAGTTAGTAATCTTCCTAACTTATTAATTGACTAACTAACTTTCGAACTAACCAACTAACTTTTATTGCGTGGAAATATTACAGGATCACATGTTCTCTTTGGCATCGTTGGCTTGGGCATATGTCCTTGAAAGGAATAAAAATGCTTACTCGTTTGCAATATCTTTTGCCCTTTGAATATAAGTGCTTTGAGTTTTGTGATCATTGTTTATATGGCAGATAGACACGTAATATGCATAAAAAGACTGGTATGGCATGCATGGGTGAGCCATTGGATCTTGTTCACTTTGATGTATGTGGTCACATGCCCTGCAAGTCATTAGGTGGCATGAAGTATTTTGTTACTTTCATTGATGACTACACACATAAGATCTAGGTATATTCCATTAAGTAGAAATTAGAAGTCTTGGCT